>NW_028173257.1:20000-49446 GCF_963971535.1 Notolepis coatsorum | reverse complement strand
AAGAAATCTGCTGCTCGGCTGCTCTGGTCCATATTTACAACTCTCTTTTTTTCTCTCTCTCTGCCCCCTCCTCTCTCTCTCTCTCTCTCTCTCTCTCTCTCTCTCTCTCTCTCTCTCTCTCTCTCTCTCTCTCTCTCTCTCTCTCTCTCTCTCTCTCTCTCTCTCTCTCTCTCTCTCTCTCTCTCTCTCTCTCTCTCTCGTTCTGTTGGAGTTGCCAGGGCTGCATGTCTGACCTGGGAGACAGCTGACGCGGCATCTGGTCTCTTCCAGACTCTCTCACATCTTCACGCAGACAGTATTTTCTTAACACCGCTGGTTTACAAACAAAGCCGACCGTAACTCGTCGTCGTCACCATGGAAACGACAAAGCCTTGTTGTGTTCTAGAAAAGCGCACAGTTTAAGCACCGCATTTGTTATCACCATGATTTATCGTGAGCGTATATATTTGATAAGATTGATTGGCTGATACAGTGGCTTTTATCTTCAGCATCAGCAGCTGATAGAGGTAAGGGGATTGTAGGGCGGCCATATTGTTGTTGTGTTGTTTCATGACATGCAAAGATTATGGCAGAAGAGGGGTGTGTGTGTGTGTGTGTGTGTGTGTGTGTGTGTGTGTGTGTGTGTGTGTGTGTGTGTGTGTGTGTGTGTGTGTGTGTGTGTGTGTGTGTGTGTGTGTGTGTGTGTGTGGTGTGTGGGGTGGGGGGGGGGGGGGGGGGGGGCGGTTGTGTGTGTATCCGGTAGTGTGGTAGGAGGGGAGAAAGGCAGTCTATGAGTCTAATTAAAACGATGAAAAATAATTACTGATACAGGCTGACAGACAGCCTCGCCCTCAGTCATCCTCTGTAATTAGTTAATTAACCAAACGCAAATTAGCAGCAAGAATTAGTCAGCCAGGCTTAACGGAGAGAGGATGGTGAGAGTTCCTCTATCTCTCCGCTTTGCTACTCTCTGTGCTCCAACCCTTGCTATCAATGTCCATGTGCGTGCATGGCCCGGGTGTGCAAGTGTGTATATTCTGTGTTATGTAATTTAATCTTTTTTAAGTACTTAAAAACAAGCTGTATTTAGTTTGATTATACTTTTCTCCTGACTTCAACTCATATGGTCCAAACATGTTGTTTCCTGTGAGTCCGGCAGGGCCTGAGAGAGAGCTCTTGGCAGTCCCGGCGCCATGGGTCGGGCATTAGGGGGCCGGGCCCGCCCACTGAGTCAGCTGTGCCCACCCTGGTAATTTTTTTTTTTTTTTTTTTTTTCAATCAAAGTCAACTATCCAAATCCTTAGTCGGGGACAGCCCTAGTGGGCACTGATGTCAACAACAACACTACTGAAGCTAGCACGGCACTCTGTGAGAATTTGTTTTCTACCCTCAAGAACGTCTTTACAGAACATCACCTTAGTATGCTTCATCGACGCAACTAAGGCCAATTTAATTCAGTTGGCATTTGAGAAGGACTTAACAAAAAAGTTCATGAATGAGTGGAGGGGCAGTGTTTTAAGAAGATTTCACTCTGTCCCCAAACACCGCTTGTCTCTCTACTTATGATGGTGAGTAGCCTGTGGAGGAATTTTGTTTGCTTTTTTATGCACCTTATTTTTGTCAGTTCAGTTCAGTTTGTCAGTGAATTCAGAAGTGTTGAATAAATGGAGACTTTTCAAAGATATAGAATAGAATAGAAATGTATTATCCAGAGGGAAATTTGACACTGCAAATCACTCAACATTAAACATTTAGACAGAACAAGTCACAAATAAGAATAACAAAACAAATGGCCTAAGAATAGAATAAAATGAAATAGAATAAAAGATACAGTAAATAAATACAGTAAAAATATACTGAAGTCTACAGTAGGTGTAATAATGCACAGTGCTGTTTAAAAAGTAAGAGTCCAGGAAGATGGTAATTGTCACTCTGTGCTCAGTGATGCAGTGAGGCACAGTGATGCATTGTATAGTCTGATGGCTGTCGGAATGAAGGACTCCCTGTGCCGTTAAGTGCTGCATTTAGGTAGTGTGAGCCTATAACATGCTCCTCCTGTCAGCCAAGTCTGTTTATAGTGGGTGGGAGGGGTTTTTCCTGATGGCCTGGAGCTTAGCAAGGTTCCTCCTCTCCGCCACCCTCGCTAGAGTCCAGCTCCACCCCAACCACGCTACTGGCCTTCTTGACCATCTTATCCAGCCTGTTTGTGTCCCCTGCTCTCAGTCCGCTGCCCCAGCAGGTCTGTTATATATATCCGTTCAGTCTGTTTTTGTATAAGTGAAAGTTCTTAAGATAGAGAGAAATTAGATTTTTCAATTGCCTCTCTGCTGTTTAGTTCAGCACCGTGGGCAGCGCCAAGCAAGCCACAGCGCCGCTGTCCCAGCTGAAATGTATAAAAGGGAACCTGTGTTGAAAAACCATTGTGCCCCCCCGAGAACATTTTATGCCCCCCCACTCATTTGTTTCTGCAGCCTGGTCTGGCTCTTGGTCATATTACACACAGTCAAAATTATTCTAGATTTCAGAATGAACCACTACTGGCTCCCTCAACAGTCTGAGAACTGGGGTTTTACTTGGGGTTCTCACAGCCATACACAACATCACCCAATAACAATGACAAAGATAAAATACTGATTTTGAACCGAAGGCATACTGTTAAACCTTGGCTAATGGCTATAGAGGTGGGCGATATGGAAGGAAAATAAATACCATGATATTCAGAAAGTCTCTCCCCCACAATATCGATAAATATCACTACATTTTATATTATGGATTATCAAGTGAAATCATCCATGATGTTCATAATATAGGACTGCAAATGGGAAGTGTGATACATAATCAAATAATATTCTCAAATATTTGAGAAATCTGAATAAAGTTTCTGTAGTTAACCTTTCTTGGAGGCATGACTTTAACTATACAGATTGTTATTTTGTGTAGAAATCACCAGAGTGTTTTTTCACATTTTTCCACTGGAGGCGGGGGGAGGGGGGGGGGGTTACAACCAATCCTGCAAACCAACCATGGGCAATGCTTGAAGTGGAAAAGAACAAGTCCCAGTAGTCTCATTTCACTGTTGGGGGTGACCGAAGTATTTTATTTTGCTGTGCTGTCTGGCACTTTACTTCTTAATCAGCCTCTCTCTCCCTTACTCTCCTTTGTAACTTGTCTTGCAGGGTTGAGCGCCCAATGTCTAAATAATGGTCAAAAGCATGACATAAATTGTCTGTATTGTGTGTAGTTGGAGAGCGGAGACAACACTTGCACATGCGCACTTTCAAACGTCCTAGCATACTCTGTCAACATTAGACAAACTCCAGAGACACTTAAAAACTCGACATGAGGTGCGGCTGGGTAGCGCAGTGGACTATAAGCACTCGCCTACCACCGCAGAGACTCTGGGATTAAATCCAGCTGTCTGCGGTACCTCCGGCTTGGTCAGTCATCCCTACTAACACAATTGGCAGTGTTAGCAGGTGGGAAGCCGGTGGGGTATGTGTCCTGGTTGTTGTAAACTGCGACTCCTACTGGTCGGTTGGGGCGCCTGTTCAGCAGGGAGGGGATCTGGGAGAAATAGCGTGAACCCAAGCCCAGATTAAGAATTCAGAGGCCTCTGGGCCAGACTCTTGTGGAGGCCCACACACACACACACGTGCATGCACAGTGACGTTTTTATATGTAAAACATTGGTGGGGCAGCCACCAACCAAGGCTACATACCAGGCAAACTACAACAAAAAGAAAGCTACAAAATTACAGTAATCCTGCTACTGATGCGTTTTCAACACATCAACAAACAGCTATCCATCGAGAGAGAAAGTATAGTTTTTTTATATTGAGTATTGAGTATTGAAAATTAATTATATTCCCTGTCTGCCAAAGTTATTGACAGGGTACCACACAATATATTATACTTTATTGTTCAGTTATTCTGTCAGTTTCATGATGGCTTTGTTTGAAAATGTTAAATGCAGGAAACCACAAACAGAAAATTGTCATTTTGATAACTTTAATATTTCAATTTGGAAGGTGAACAAAGAAAGAACAGTTCTGCAACAGTGCACTTTGTGACTTGCTGTTGTGACTTTTGGGTATTGCTGGTCTATAAGCAATAAAAAGAAAAAAAGGAAAAAGGACTATTTATTTTCCATTGAACAAAACGTATTTTATTACAGTGCACAAACCAGTGTTGTGCTAGTTACTAGTTATATGTAGCAGGGTGGATTATCCCTGCTTCGTGGGAACTGTGGGGTGCGGTCAATAGGTAGCGAGACACAGTAGCACCCTGGCCAGCTGCACCTCCGTCTTTGGGGTCCGGAGCGTCAACTGGAGGCTGGCAGTGGGGGTGAATGAGGCCCAGGGTTTACAAACCTGGTCCGGTACTCTGGTCTTCCTCCCTCTCTCTGGAATGAATGAATGAATGAAAACTTTATTTAACAGATTGCAGAATGGGTACAATACAGTACGGCTCAATACATACAATTGTTAAGGGGATGCAGACCTGAGAAAGACGTTTGTCTTGTTTCCATCAGGGTCCCCCATTTTCAATTCATATAGACATATATGACATACATGACATACAGATAGTCAGTACTGCTACATCTATACATTTATGACATACCAGATTTGCAAATACAGTACTGTTTGTGATACAGAAGGAGTCAAGAAAAGGGAGTATATACATTTGACGTAGAAACTGTACATTGGAGGAGGTTGGGTGGGGGGGGTTGGGTACATTGGGATATTGACAACCATACTGGGTAATTTACATTGGAGGTGGTTGGGGGGGGGGGGGGGGGGGGCGGGGGGCACACTGTATAAACAAGTAACACTGTACATTGAGGGGGGGGGGGGAGGAGACACTGTACAAACAAACACAATTGTACATTGAACTATTGACAAAACCATACTAGGTAAATGACTGTACATTGGAGGGGGTTGGGTTAGGATATTTACAGGGGCCAGTGTTGAATTGCAGTCTCCCGTAGGTGTCCCTTGAGAGAGGTTTTGAAAGTGGGTAGTGATCCACATTCCTTTACAGCTTTGGGTAGGGCGTTCCACATTGATGTGGCATAATTGCGAAACGTGTTTAGTCCCTTATTTGAGCCGAATCTGGGTTTAACATGATTTGTGGAGCTCCCTCTGGTGTTGTGATCGTGGTATTCACTGACCTTTGGGAAGTATTTTGACATGTACATGGGTACCTTGGTCGTGTAGTGTATCTTGTAGACCAGGCCCATTGCAAGTTGTTGTACTCTGTCGTCTACTCTAAGCCATCCTAGGTTGTCGAAGTGGGCAGGGGTGAGGTGGGTTCTAGGAGTAAGGTCAAGCAGTAGTCTGACCAGTTTGTTTTGAGATGTTTGTAATTTTGTTTTTAGCGCCTTTGAGGTGCTTTGGTACCATGAGGTGCAAGCATAGTCGTAGTACCCCTGAATGAGTGCTCCTGCCAGAGTCTTCAGGGTGTTCTTGTTTACCAGAGAGGAGATCCGGTACAAGAATCGAGTTCGTTGGTTGACTTTTTTTATTACATTGGATGCCATTTTGTCACAGGAGAGATTAGCCTCTAGGATGGAACCCAGGTAGGTAATTTCATCTTTCCTTGTGACAATATTGTCACCCACTGTAACTGAGAAGCCGTCGGTCTTGCTGAGTTTGTTATTTGAACCGAAGAGAATGGACTCTGTTTTGCCCATGTGTAATGATAGTTTGTTATCAGCGAGCCATATGCAGATTCTGCCTAGTTCCGAGCTGAGGGTTTTTTCAACCTGTAACTTGTTCTTGTCAGAGACCAGCAGGGCTGAGTCGTCCGCAAACAGGAACAAGTTGCAGTCACAAGCTGACGACATGTCATTTGCATAAATTAGGAACAGTAGCGGTCCTAGTATGCTTCCTTGTGGAACACCACAGCTCACTGTGAGGGGGGGGGATAGGGTACCGTTTACCTCCACCATCTGTTCCCTCCCCTCAAGGTAGGATTGCATCCAGCTCACTGATAGACTATCAAAACCAATTGCTTTTAGCTTGTCAATCAGAATGGAGTGATTGACCGTGTCAAAGGCCTTTTGTAGGTCCAGCATGACCATGCCGCAGTATTTGCCTGCGTCCACCTCTTGTTTGATGTGGTCATTCAAATAGAGAAGGCATGTGTCAGTGGAGTGGGATGTTCTGAAGCCAGATTGGAATTCGTAGATTAGATTTTTTTCCGCTAGGTACTTTTCGACCTGTTCGTAGACTATTTTTTCCATGACTTTCGAGATGGAGGTGAGAATAGAAACAGGGCGGTAGTTGCCTGGGTCTAATTTGCTGCCCTTTTTGTGCAGAGGGGTCACCCTCGCAATTTTGAAGTCCTTGGGGACGTGTCCCTGTTTTATGGAGAGGTTTATTATGTGTGTGATGATTGGTGTGATGGCGGCTGCTGAGTCTCTGAGGAATTTGGAGGGGATGTTGTCATGGCCAGTGGCCTTGTTAGGTTGGAGGGCGCTCAGTTTATTGAGTACCTCATCTGTTGTTACCATTTCCAGCTTGAAGTCGTCCTTGCGGACCCCTAGGTTTTTGTAGTAAGCTACTATGTGTTCTACCCCATAAAGCCCTGAGTGGGAGGGTAGTTTGTTTACCAGTGTTGTGGCTATGTTTGTGAAGAAAATGTTTAAGTAATTGGCTACATCCAGCTTGTCTGTGATGAGCGTGTTGTCAGTTTTTATGTTTATGTTTGAGAATCTGGTTTTAAGTTTTTTACTGCATCCTAGTTGATTATTGAGTAATTTCCAAAGTTCACGTGGTTTGTTTTTGTTTTCCTCAGTTTTGTCATTGATGAAATTCTTTTTTGCAGTTTTGATCATGGAGTTTACGTCGTTTCTTAGTCTGTTTCTTTCTAGTTTGAGTTCCGTCACGTGGGCTTGGAGTTCACTGCTCGTGCTTTTAGTAAGCTTTGACTGACTTTTACGAAACTCAGAGCATTTTTTGTCTCTGGTTTTCATAGCGGCCAGTATTTCGGAGTGCATCCACGGCTCAGCGCGATTTTTTACCCTGGTGGTTCTTAGGGGGGCCATGTCGTTTAGTATTGCTGAGAATTTGGTTTTGAAACCAAGCCATGTTTCGTCAACCAGTGTACCATTGAGTTCATCTGACCAGTACCATTGAGTTCAACTGGAGCAGTCAGCAGTACTCCCCAACACACCCTCACCCTCCACAGTTGCCCCTTTTTCCCTCCCACACCTACTGACCGGATGGTAGAGAAATAACTGGGTTCCCCCCGCAAGCAGTACCCTCCCTTAGTGACACCAGAACCCTTACAATGGAAAAGGTAGAATAGCAAGGGGTTACGATTACATATATTACCCGTAGCAAAGGGTTAGGGTTAGGGTTAGAAATAATGAAAGACACACACACAAGACTCCCATCTACATCCTTTACTGTTATTTAAAGACTGGTCATCTACAAATATTTAATAGCAATGGGTCAAACGGAAGGTAGTTCTACTATTACTCAAGTTGTAATTCAATACCTTGCAAACACTTATATTGTACACCCACACAGTATAGACTCAGGTATTGCAGACCCAAAGTTAATAGACCCAGATATTGTAGACTTCAATATACTTGACTCCTTACCCACGTCTGGGCTAGTACCAATAATAATACCTCTTCTTAGGCTTTACTTATATGGCAGCGTTACGTTTACCCCCAAGAGGGGAAGGGTTAAATAGATGGGAAAGTAATATTAATGAATATACACGTTATCACACTCAAAGGAAATGAAAAAGGTGGGCCCACTTTACCAAACAAAAGTCCTAACTAATGCCGGCATGTAATGTTTATGGGGTACCCCTATGCACTGTGGTTAGCAAACATTAGCTTCGCCCGTAGGCTGCGACACACTGTGTAATGTACGATAGGATCCTGGTCACCGAAGTGCCAGTGTACTTAGCCAAGATGGCCGCCTCGCCACTCCACTGTTGTCCGGGAGGCAAGATGGCGTCGAACGCTCTCGCTAGGATGTCAGCAGGCGGAGCTAGCAGAGAGACAGCGCTGGCTGAGCTGGTGCCGGCGATGACGACCTCTGCTGGTGGTAAAGAACTCCCTGTGTCCTGCAGGCAGCCTGGAGCAGGTGTGCTGCTGCTCTCAGGTGCAAACAGCTGTTGACGCCCGGGCAGACTGCTTGGAGGTCCCGCACGTCTCTGGCACGCAGACTATACCGTCACTGTAACTAAGTATACCACGAGCAATGCTACTGTGATCCTTAGCCGCACGCTACCTATACCGCTCACTGTAACTAGGTATAACTCGACTGTTAGTGCCTGACTCTGCACTTATTGTTCATATCATAACACTGGTACTGCTAGGATATCGTATCCACTAGCCAGTACTTCCTATCACCCGTTGTCCTCTCCCGGGGCACTCCGGCATAAACGTCAGCAACGGGGCTGTCTAGAGCTCCCGTTAGCTGTGTCCTCTCGTTGTCAAGTTCACGGCCGAAGAGAGCGACTTCCGCTGGCCTCCTCCCTTTATCATCTCCCAGCTCTCTCCGCCACTCTCTGCCCGCCACTGCCCCCTGCTGGTCCCGCCCGCCAGTCACAAGGGGAGGCGCACTGTAAAATATGAATCAATACTGTCATTTATAATCCGTATTCCAACGCTCTTTGGACGGGGACGTTTGTGTCATGTTCGTGTGAATCAATGACACTAGTTAGAATGTCTTTGTGTACAAAAAGGGATATAAACACAGTCAGCAGTTCTGAATAATATACCATATTTTCCAGACTGCTACATTTCCCCCCACTTTGAACTTGCTAAGTCCTCTGCAAGTTAACAACAAAACCACGCATGTATGACAACGGTCCTGAGACCAACAGTTTCACACATCGGTCGACAATTACACATTATGCCAACAGTTTTACACATCGGTTGACAATTACACATTATGCCAACAGTTTTACACACTCCCTCAGGAGTTGGACACACTGTTCCGCAAACACGCTCTTGAGCACGTAGTCCTGGCGATACCGAGCGGGTAGCCGACCTCTGGTGCTCCTCTGGGGCCGAGCGGCCTCCACTCTGGGGGGTTCCACCTCCCCCGCCTCCGACTCCGTGTCGGATTCCTCAGTGTCCGTCGGCGGGTCATGGACCACGGCCTCACCCTCCGGGGCCATCGATGGACCACCCGCGGCCTCCTCTTCGACTCCGTCTCCGCCGCCTTCCCCCTCCTCTCCTGAAGGGGTCGACTCCACCTCTGACTCGGCGCTTACGGCCTCCTCAGGGGCGTCCCGCAGGGGACCGGGGTGGTTACACGCCCTAGGATGCGGTTCCCGCCGGTGCCCGAAAGCACCTCCGATGTCTGATTCGGACGAGCTCCGCGGTGCCATCGGGATCTGTCGAGGGGCCCTCCCCCGCACTTCCGGGTCAGAAGCCGGGAAGGGACAGGTCTTGAGCTGGTCTCGATGCACGGTCCTTTCTGGACCCCCTGCTTCGGGCCTGACCGTGAACACGGGCGTCCCTTCGTGGCTCTGCTTAACCACCACATATGACGTAGGCTCCCACTTGTCTTGTATCTTATTACGGCCCCGGATTCGGTGGTCGCGTATCAGGACCCGGTCTCCGGCCCGCAGGAGTGCACCTCTGCTCTTCCTGTCGTAAATTCTCTTGCGTCGATGGGATGCCTGCTTCGCCGTGGCCTCAGCGGCCTCCGCGGCGGCCTTTAGTCGCTCGTGGTGACTCCGCACCCACTCATCTAGGTCCGCCGCCCCCTCCTCAATGATGTCTCTGCCCCCCAGGACATCTCGGGGCATCCTAGCGTCCCTCCCGAAGAGCAGGTAGAAGGGAGAGTATCCAGTGGAGGAGTGCACGTGGCAATTGTATGTAAGTACCAACTCGGGTAGGTACTCCTTCCAGTCCCGCTTCTTCTCTGGGGGCAGACTACGCAGCATGTCGTGCATTGTCCGATTGAATCTCTCGCACTGCCCATTCCCCTGGGGATGGTAGGGCGTGGTGCGGCTCTTTGAAATCCCATACAGTCGGCAGAGCTCCTTGATGACGCTCGACTCGAAATTTCGCCCTTGATCGGCATGGAGTCGGGCAGGGCAACCGTAGTACACGAACCAGTACTTGATGATGGCAGCGGCGGTGGTCTTCGCAGTCTGGTCTTTGGTCGGTACGGCAATAGTGAATCTGGTAAACATATCGGTCAGCACCAGTACGTTCTCGTAGCCACCCATCGACCTCTCCAACACGGTGAAGTCCATGGCCAGGACCTCCATGGGTGCCGTCACGTTAGTGCAGGTCATCTGGGCCTGGGCTTTAGGGAACACGTCGCGGGCTAATGCACATCGCTTGCATCGCTTCACCCATTGCTTCACCTCTTCTGCCATTCCGATCCAGTAGTAACCTCGCCTCATCAGAACCACCGTCCCTTGTCCCCCGTAGTGTCCCGCGTCTTCGTGCTGGGTCTTGTAGATCCTCCTTCGCAGGGCTGTGGGCACCACCAGCTGGAGAACCTCCTCTCCATCCCGGGGATCGCTTACGCGCCGAAGCAGCACTTGCTGATGCAGACGGAGTCGTTCCCACTGCCCGTATAACTTGCGGAGTTTCGGGTCTCCTTCCTTCAGCTGTACCTTAGTGGGGGGGACCCCCTGTGTCACCACCTGCCACACCGGACCCAACTCGGGATCGTCCGCCTGGAGCTGCCGCATTTCCGCCCAGTCATATCCGCTGTTCCCCTTCTGTGCCGCTATCCGTCGTGCGCCGACACTCGAGACCTCCCGCGTCTCTGTCGGTCTCCCAGGGCACAGCAGGGCCCGCACTTCCTCCGCTGGGACCACGACGTAGCCCTCGCGGGCGACTGGGGCGGGGACGGACAATGGAGCGGCCCGTTCCTGGAGACCCTGACGGGTGTGGGTGCCAGCCGCGGCTATCATTAGGAAGTCTTTCTCAGTGTCTTCCACTTCAGGTTCTGATCGCATCGGCATGCGAGACAGAGCGTCTGCGTTCTGGTTGAGTCGACCAGGTTTGTAGTGCACCACGAAGTCATACTCCGCGAGCTGAGCGTTCCACCGCTGCTCCACTGCTCCCAGGTTGGCCGTGCCGAGGTGTCTCAACGGGTTGTGGTCGGTGATCACGGTGAACTGGGCGTACATCAAGAGGTCTCTGAACTTCTCGGTGACCGCCCACTTCAGGGCGAGGAGTTCCAGCTTGAACGCACTATAATTTTGGTCATTCCTTTCGGACCCACGCAGGCCTCGGCTCGCAAAGGCGATGACTCGCTCTACGCCCTCCTGTTTCTGACTGAGTACCGCTCCCAGTCCCAAGTAACTCCCGTCGGTGGTCACTATGAAGGGGAGCTGGAGGTCGGGGTAGGCCAGCACCGGGGGTGTCAAGAGGCACTGCCGCAGATGGTCGAAGGCCGTCTGACACTGCGGCGTCCACTTGAAGGCCTCGGGCCGGCCCTTGGCGAACCCCTTTTTTTCTTTCCCCATCAGGGCGTGCAGTGGCTGGGCCACCTGGGCGAAGTGGGGCACGAACCGCCGATAATAGGACAGGAACCCGATCACCTGCCTCACTTCCTTCGCTGAGCGTGGCGCCGGCCAGTCCTCCAACGCCTTCACTTTGTCGGTGTCGACCTGTATGCCGGCCGCGGAGACAACATGTCCCAGGAACTTGACTTCGGTCTTCAGAAGGAAGCACTTCCGGGGCTTGAGCTTGAGTCCATGCTCCCGAAGCCGTCCAAACACCAGGTCCAGCTTCTGACAGTGGCTCTCGAAGTCGCTGGCGAACACCAAGACGTCGTCTAGGTAGACGAGTAGGATGTCGAAGGCCAGGTCCCCCAGCACGGCGGTCATCAACCGCTGGAACGTCGCTGGTGCGTTACACAGTCCGAAGGGCATACGAGTCCACTGGTAGAGGCCGAAGGGCGTCGTGACAGCCGTCTTCTCTTGGTCTTCCTCTTTCACCGCCACCTGGAAGTAGCCGGCGGTGAGATCGAGCGAGGAGAAGATCTTGGCTTGCCCCAAGGCGTCTAGGGACTCCTCGATACGAGGTAGGGGGTAGGCATCCCGGTGTGTCACGTTATTTAGGCGGCGGTAATCGCAGCAGAACCGCACAGAGCCGTCTTTCTTTATGACGATCACGGCTGGGGACGCCCACGGACTGCAGCTCTCTACCAGGACACCCAGGTTCACCAGATCTTGCACGTGTCTCTTTACTTCATGGAACACGTGGGGCGGTATTCGGCGGTGCCGTTGCTTGACCGGGTGTGCGTCACCAGTGGGGACGTAGTGTGTGACCGTGGTTGTGTAACCATAGTCCCCGTCGTCAACGGAGAACACCGCCTTGTGTTTCTCCAATACTTGATTCAGCCGGCTCACTTGGGCCGGTGTGAGATCCTGCAGGTTCACCTGTACGTCCACGGCGAGCCTGTGGGTCTTCCCGTCCGGCTCTGCCTCTGGCGGGCTGGCTCGAGTCTCAATCGCCGTCACTCGGACGCCTCCGTCTACTTCCTCTACGGTCACCCTCTCCTGGGGCCGTACCTGATGGGGACAGTGAATCTCTGCCAGTCTGGACCGGGGTCGGAGCACAATCTCGACGTCGGTCGGGTTGAACACCCGCACAGGCACTGTCCCCTGTCGGGCGTAGGTCACCACGTTCGCCACCAATAGTCCGGGAGGCAGGTTGGCACTCGGCGTGTTCTCCAGCATCACGGGACGCCGCATCCCCGCTGTCGTCGCGCAACGGCCTGAGACGACCATTTCGCTGTGCGGGGGAATGACCACAGACTCTCTGCCGGCCACCTTGACGTACCCCATCTTTCCCGGGGCGGTACACTCTCGGCCTTCTTGGGCCAGGACGGCGACCACACGGCGGATGGCGATGCTTCTAGCTTCGACACGTCTTCGGTTCACCGGCCGCATCCCCTTGATCCCTGCGAACAGGCCGTCTACCCCGCCGAGCACGTTCATGCCCAGCAGTCCCTGGACAGCGTCTCCTAGGTCCCCTCGGCCTGGGTCGTCTTTTAGTATGAATATGCATTTCCCCGTGAATGTCATATCTAGGCACTTCACTTCGGCGTAGAGACACCCCACCACTGGGATCTCCAACCCGTTGGCGGCGATGAGAGTGATCCAGTTGGCGGGGGTCAACTTCGACTTCGGGAAGTGTCTTTGAAAGTGGCTCTCGTACATGGTGGTGACTTCGGCGCCGGTGTCGAAGAGGCAGCGGGTCTCGACCCCGTCGATCTGGACGTCTAGTGTGAGGCATTCCCCTTGCGCGTCTTGCGTCTCGGTGCCCTCCGCGGCCGAGCCGGCGACTCCGGTTACGACGGCGTCGACTGTCCTTCGTGCTCCGGGTCGGTACCCTGACGAGCCCGGAGCTTCGGGGTTGGGAGTAGAGGCGGGGCGTGGCTCGCCGGCCGAGCGGGGGCAGTCTCTGCTGATGTGGCCCGGCTGATTGCAGGCATAGCAGATCAGCCGGCCGTCTTCGTCTCGGCGGGGTTCTCGCGTCGCGTCGTCTTGGCGTCGCCGTCCGGTGGCGCCTCTCCGGGGCGCGTCCCGCTCCCGTGAGAAGGTCTGAGCCAGTTGTTCCTGGCGCGCGCCTAGTTGCTCCATTCCCGCCTGGATCTGCCGAATAGTCTCCCGCAGTGAGTCAACGCTCGGCGGGGTCTCCCGTCCCTCTCCAGCCGCGGCGTGGACTAAACCCCGGGGGGGACCCTTGTCGGCGGGGTGGACCAGCTCGTCCTCCGTCCAATTGATCGCCGCCTGCAGTACCTGGGGAAATGGCCGCGTCCCGTCCTCCCTCATGTACTTCCGCATTTCTCTCCTCAGGGCATCGTCCCTGAGGCCCACCACAAACCGCTCCTGCAGCAGGGCGGTGGCGTCGGCGACCAGCGCGGGCGCCCGACGTCGTAGGCGACGGATCCTCTCCTGCAGGTCGTAGGCGAACTGGCGTACGGTCTCTCCGGCGGCCTGTCTTCGGTCGAAGAACTCCCCCAGGCGGACGCTGACCGGGACTTTGTCCCCATAGGTTTCTTTGAGTATCTTGAACAAGGCTTCCGTGTCGGGGGCGGTTCCCTCCGTCAGGAAGCGTACCGTCTGCTTCGCCTCGCCTTTGAGGTGGAGCTGTACGACCTCCGCTTGTTCCTCCGCGGGCACTCGACTGGCATGGAGATGGGCCCTCATTGCCTGGATCCAGTCCTCTACAGGCAGTTCCCCCCTCTCCTGTTCACCTCCAAATTCGCTGCACTTCCGCTCTCGTTGGACGTACACCACCGGGAGGGGCGCTGGGGGAAGCTGTTGGATCATGGCCTGGGCCAAGGCAAGCGACTCTCGGTGCTTGGCCTGCTCCAGTTGTTCGTGTTGGTGGTCTAGGGCTTCCGCCTGGTCTTGGAGTTGACCCTTTAGGAACTCCATTTCGGCTGTCAAGGTCCGCACCGTCTCGGCTTCCCTCTCTTCCTCTTTGAGCGGGGCCGGCGAGTCACCTCCTTGCGTCACCCGGGACGGCCCGGCTTTGGCCTCGGGCTTCGGGGTGTCGTTGTCCGACATCTCAGGTCTCTGGGTCGTCACTTACAAGGGAGTGGAGTAGGATGTTGATCCTGTTCGTGACGCCAAATGTAGCAGGGTGGATTATCCCTGCTTTGTGGGAACTGTGGGGTGCGGTTAATAGGTAGCGAGACACAGTAGCACCCTGGCCAGCTGCACCTCCGTCTTTGGGGTCCGGAGCGTCAACTGGAGGCTGGCAGTGGGGGTGAATGAGGCCCAGGTTTACAAACCTGGTCCGGTACTCTGGTCTTCCTCCCTCTCTCTGGAGCAGTCAGCAGTACTCCCCAACACACCCTCACCCTCCACAGTTGCCCCTTTTTCCCTCCCACACCTACTGACCGGATGGTAGAGAAATAACTGGGTTCCCCCCGCAAGCAGTACCCTCCCTTAGTGACACCAGAACCCTTACAATGGAAAAGGTAGAATAGCAAGGGGTTACGATTACATATATTACCCGTAGCAAAGGGTTAGGGTTAGGGTTAGAAATAATGAAAGACACACACACAAGACTCCCATCTACATCCTTTACTGTTATTTAAAGACTGGTCATCTACAAATATTTAATAGCAATGGGTCAAACGGAAGGTAGTTCTACTATTACTCAAGTTGTAATTCAATACCTTGCAAACACTTATATTGTACACCCACACAGTATAGACTCAGGTATTGCAGACCCAAAGTTAATAGACCCAGATATTGTAGACTTCAATATACTTGACTCCTTACCCACGTCTGGGCTAGTACCAATAATAATACCTCTTCTTAGGCTTTACTTATATGGCAGCGTTTCGTTTACCCCCAAGAGGGGAAGGGTTAAATAGATGGGAAAGTAATATTAATGAATATACACGTTATCACACTCAAAGGAAATGAAAAAGGTGGGCCCACTTTACCAAACAAAAGTCCTAACTAATGCCGGCATGTAATGTTTATGGGGTACCCCTATGCACTGTGGTTAGCAAACATTAGCTTCGCCCGTAGGCTGTGACACACTGTGTAATGTACGATAGGATCCTGGTCACCGAAGTGCCAGTGTACTTAGCCAAGATGGCCGCCTCGCCACTCCACTGTTGTCCGGGAGGCAAGATGGCGTCGAACGCTCTCGCTAGGATGTCAGCAGGCGGAGCTAGCAGAGAGACAGCGCTGGCTGAGCTGGTGCCGGCGATGACGACCTCTGCTGGTGGTAAAGAACTCCCCGTGTCCTGCAGGCAGCCTGGAGCAGGTGTGCTGCTGCTCTCCGGTGCAAACAGCTGTTGACGCCCGGGCAGACTGCTTGGAGGTCCCGCACGTCTCTGGCACGCAGACTATACCGTCACTGTAACTAAGTATACCACGAGCAATGCTACTGTGATCCTTAGCCGCACGCTACCTATACCGCTCACTGTAACTAGGTATAACTCGACTGTTAGTGCCTGACTCTGCACTTATTGTTCATATCATAACACTGGTACTGCTAGGATATCGTATCCACTAGCCAGTACTTCCTATCACCCGTTGTCCTCTCCCGGGGCACTCCGGCATAAACGTCAGCAACGGGGCTGTCTAGAGCTCCCGTTAGCTGTGTCCTCTCGTTGTCAAGTTCACGGCCGAAGAGAGCGACTTCCGCTGGCCTCCTCCCTTTATCATCTCCCAGCTCTCTCCGCCACTCTCTGCCCGCCACTGCCCCCTGCTGGTCCCGCCCGCCAGTCACAAGGGGAGGCGCACTGTAAAATATGAATCAATACTGTCATTTATAATCCGTATTCCAACGCTCTTTGGACGGGGACGTTTGTGTCATGTTCGTGTGAATCAATGACACTAGTTAGAATGTCTTTGTGTACAAAAAGGGATATAAACACAGTCAGCAGTTCTGAATAATATACCATATTTTCCAGACTGCTACATATATATGTTAGGGTTTGAAACCGACCTCAACAGCACGGCACAGACAGGTAGTTCAGAGTTAGCCAAACACTAGGGTGTATTTATTACAGAATCAAAAATGAGCCAAATAACAAATCAGAATTAACAAAAGGGAGAATGCCTTCGGCAGAGTTGTCTGCGGCTCTGCAGATCCTCCCGGTGTTAGAGGTGGGGAATCGGCGTAGGCGCCGCTGCGGCTCTGCAGATACTCCCAGATCCAACTCGGAGTGGAAACGGAGAGAGAGAGAGAGATCTACAACAGTCCAACAGTACACAGAGGCAGTGCAGTTCAGTCCTCCTTTAGCTGAGTCCAGTATGAAATACAAGTGACTTGATCTTCGGTGTAAACTACACACAAGTTAGCTGAGTCCAGTACAAAACAAAACGGTACTTCTTCAGTGTTATCCAAACACACAATTTAGCTGAGTCCAGTACAAAACAAAAACGGTATTTCTTCAGTGTTATCCAAACACACAAAAACAGATAATCCAAAATGGTTTGTTTCCAAAAACTCACCAAAGCGCAAACGCGTAAAGCGGGCAACGAGGCACAGCTCCAACACGGATGATCAAGATATACACCAGCGGCGATCCAAAGATGTCCTGGAGGGAAAGTAGACGAGGCACAACAAACGGGGGGGGAGACAGGCAGTAGCAGTAGTAATCAAAACGACCCGACAACGATTGATAGAAGGTCCGAGTATATGAAGCCTCTGGAGCGCTAATTACAAACTACGACAGGTGCGTGATGGAATTGGTAATCGCTCCTGAAGCGTGTGGCGGGGAATGCACCAATCAACACAGTACCTTGAAGAAGCGTGTGGCGGGGAACGAGCCAATCCTCACAATATACGTGTGTTTAGATGAGGATGGCGCCATCCTCAGGATGAAAAAAACCTGCACAAACTCATCTCTGAGGCACTGTATATTACAATTATAATGATTTATAATTCAACTGTACAGGCTGTGTATTTCAAAATATGTGTTTAACATGGGAGTCATCCTGACAATTTCTGTCACTAGGTTGGTGAGAGACAAATATGCCCATCGCTTAATAGTGATTTTTTTTTAAGAAAATATATATGGATTATTGGAATGTGAGTCAAAGATGTGACACTGAGCTACTTTCCTGGCATATACATAAAATATAGCCAACGCTATCCAGTGGTGGCTGCTGACCAAATTTTTTGGTGAAGCACATTTTTTATTTTTAAAACATCCCCCACCGTGTGTGTCAGTGGTGGCTGGTGCGTTACAAAAATGGGGAGGACGGGAGAGATTAAAAGAAATATGTAATAAAGAAGTCCGAAATTCAAGCTTTCTTTAACTACGAGGCATTTATTCATCATATAATTTTTTTTTTATAATATCAAACAGTAGACTGAGTCTGTGCTAACCGAATACAGAAGCCATGTTCGCTGGATTTTGGGGGAAAACAATATCTTTGACTTGTATTGGTCCCCTTGATACCACATTGTTGGGTATGGCCTATGACACTTGGCCATAGTGCAGGGTCTTGTGAGGTCAAACCTTTAGTGGTGGTGGTGATACTGCTGCTTGTAGAGGTGGGTGACACACGTCATCTTCATGATGAGCAGGTGTTATGGTCTCACTGAAGGTGGATGTTGACGGACAGGGTTCCTGCAAGTTTCAACAGGTTACATTTAAGACTTTTTAAGACCTTTTTAAGACCACTTTCAATAGAATCTAATATGTTGCCATACCAGCCAAGAACTATTAAGGAAAATGACTAGAACAGTAATTCCATATGTATTGGTCTGATAGGCTATTACCATACTGCTTACTTTGCAGCCTGGACATTTCCCCCCAAACACATTTAAACATGATACAGAGAAGTTATCGCAAGTAATTTCCATCTACCATCTCTCATTATACACTGTGTTAGTTAGCTTGGTGTATTGAATCTACCATCTCTCATTAAACACTCACAAAATTGGCTAGCTAACGTTGGCATCCAAGCTAACACTTTACTTACTTTTTCATCCTCAACTTTCTTTCTGATCCAGATGCTGAATTGATATCCGCTATCAGCACCGGCGGGTCTCTGCTGTCATGATCCCAATCTGCCTCATTCGTGTCGGGGCTGGGATGTGGAGATGCGGGCGTGACAGCAGACTCTACCTCTAGTCTTCTTCTTCTTCTTCTTCTTCTTCTTCTTCTTCTTGTATATTTCCGGCGGACTACACGTCTAGGCGTATTGCCGCCCTCCACAGGACAGAGGGAGCACTATAGATTTCCAGCCCTCCCTATACGTCTAGTCCAGGGGTCAGCAACCTTTACTATCAAAATATGTATAACGTTTTATATATCCCCAAGCATACCCCACATTTAGCATCTACCAGGTCTTACCCGACGCCGGCGTACAGACAGCGCGCTGTCTTTTCTTTTCGGCACTATTTTCTAATTTTTTGGCGGAGGGACACCATTTTTTGTGACCATATTAGGAACACCGGCCCCCACACACACAGCAAGTATCACTCCGCAGCTCTGACCGGAAGTCTATAAAAACCTCCGTCGACCGGAGCTAGAGTTTTTCCAAACTTTCCCCCAGACCGAGCGGTCGCAGAATGAATTCTTACGACGAAAACCTGCTCTGCTGTAGATTTCTAAACCACCGTGTAAGTACTGTTTATACTAATCTGTTGGACTTCTTATAGCATTCGTTAACTTTTATGACCGTCTATAGTGTTTGTGAGATTTTCCAGAGATTCTGGTCATATTTTCCATCAAGAATCTTGTTTTGAAATGTACCGTGTGCGAGTAGCAATTTCCCCCCAGGTAGTTACCTGTAGGTTGGCTAACATCAGCGCTAGCTGCAGGCTAGCGCACGGCTAACGGCAACACTGTTGTCGTATTTATTTCGCAAATGCAGTGTTTTCAAATAAGCCACATTGCTGTATTTAGTGTATTCATTAGTGGGTCATATTCCTATATGTAACATATCTCATTTTATCAACCTAGAATTGACGGGAGTGTCTAGATGCTGGAACTAGCTCCCATGCTAGCGCCGATGCTAACAGCACCGGCTGAGATCCAGGAACAGCGCAGTCATTATGTACCCAGGAAAAATCTTTCTGGAAGGGAGAGGTTCTAGAAGGAAGACAAGGCTCTATGAAGATAATGGGGTAAGTTTGAAGAAAATTTTTAACACACACATGAACGTTTTATAATTACCATCACAATATGTAAAAGAAAATTATTATGTTTTTATCAAATCTAGTTTCATTAATTAATTAATAACTTTTGAACAATAGATGCTATTTCTAATCTGTCAGCTGTTCTATATTGCCAACAAGATTGTCTACATTCCATTCAATATACATAAATCTGATTTAAGCAAGGAAAGTTTAATTTAATACATTTTTATCTTCCAAGTTTAATTTCAACAAGTTCAAGTGCAACTACATATGAACCATAATAATAAAAATTATGATGATAATCATACACTTATTTTATATCATTGGAAAGCCCTAGTTGTTAGCTTTAAAATGGCACCAAATATGAGGTACTTTGAAATACCCAGTAACTAATAATCTATCACAAACCAATGCAATATCATGTTCAGGGATTTCCTAAATACAAAATAGCTCTGGAAGAGATAAAACGCCTGACAATTGCATACCCAAAGTAATTTGCGATTTATTATACTTTATACTTATTGCATTAATGGAATTATAAAGCAACAAAAAGAAAAGTTTTGACTTTTTATTGCTGTTTTTACCTGTTATAACAAAGGAAAACCTCAAACTCTTATGAAGAGGAGAAAAAATACTGGCTGTGTAGACCGATTTTTTTATAAAACACAGAAGAGGAGACAAAACACTGGTGTCTGTAGACCTACTTTGAAATAAAAACCTGAACTATGCAGCTCTATTTGAGTCCTTCCCTTATTTGTGGAACATTTATCAAATAAAAAGTAGTCCACTTAAAAAAAAAAATACTACCATGTGTAGACCTACTTTGAAATAAAACACAGAAAAGGAGAAAAAACACTGGCATCTGTAGACCTACTTTGAAATAAAACCCTGAACTATGCAGCTCTATTTGAGTCCTTCCCTTATTTGTGGAAAATCTATCAAATAAAAAGTAAATTTTTCGTTGTTCGCAAATTTCGCACCACATATCAGGCATAGGCTACAGGTAAGCCTGCATTGTTAGTCGTGAAAGCAAATTAATCTGTCCACGCTGAATTAAACCCTCTATTTTCCTCAGACTTTCCTTTTTTTGGATTTATCCATGGTTAGCTTACTGGGGGGTCGGAAACTCAAGATTAGCCACTTGCAGACGGCAGGGGGAGGCACGGGGTGTGACGTACTGTATATTTTAGTTGATGAAATATTTTTGTTGACTAAATATTTTAGTTGATAAAATATTTTTTCATTTCAGTGTCACAGTATGACATCGATCTCCAAAATAAGAGAACAAAAACATTTTAAAAATTTAAAAGTAAAAAAATATCAAATAAATTTTTTTTGGAGGCCCCTCGAGCTCGAGGCCCACGGGCCGCGGCCCCAACGGCCCGGTCGTTAATCCGGGCCTGCGTGAACCTCTGCAGTCTGCACGTGTTATGTTCCCCCAGTGAAACTCCTTGCTGTCAGGTGAAAAGAAGCGGCTGGCGACTCCACATCTATCGGAGGAGGCATATGGTAGTTCCACACCCTCCCCAGGCCGACATGAAACTTGACTTAATTCAGTTTAGCCACTACAGTAGGTTAACGTTGCTAACTTAGCTGCCGATAAAGAAAAGCAGGCAAGCTTAGCTAGTATGGGAACAGGTGAGCGTCATGGTGTGTGAGGGAGCTTCACTTAACGTCATGGTGTGTGAGGGAGCTTCACTTAACGTCATGGTGTGTGAGGGAGCTTCACTTCACATCATGTTGTGTGAGGGAGCTTCACTTCACGTCTTGGTGTGTGAGGGAGCTTCACTTCACATCATGGTGTGTGAGGAAGCTTCACTTCACGTCATGTTGTGTGAGGGAGCTTCACTTCACGTCATAGTGTGAGGGAGTATACTAGACCACTTCAAGCACTGATCAAGGTCCAATATGTAAATGAGCAACACCACCACCTTTGGCGACCGCTGCGCTGTGTGAAACTGGCATCTTACCTTACCTGTAATGTTAGCATTATTGAGTGAGATGTATCTAGCAAACCAAACAATCGCACGTTGTGCAGTTTTACAATGCAAATCAGATTTTTTATCTTCCATCTACTATTTACCCAAGAATCTGTGCTAATGCAGAAATGCATCGATTTTATTAAATGGGAAGATTGCTTAAATGTGCCTGATACCATAAAGGGAATCCGTGTTTGTAGCGCACATTTTTAGTAATGACAGCTTTGGTAACGTTAGTCACCTGAACCAACCCAGTAACCTGAACCAACCCAGTAAATACCTTGGTCATAGGTGAGTAATGCACATATAACAGGTCTGAAGCCAGAATCCCTGTTTGCTCGTTTCATTTAGACATATCAGTAGCTCTGCCAAATCTTTATTGTTATGCTAACTATCATTCTGTAGGTTTGGCAAGAGCACTGTTATATAAATTGCTATGAGCAATGTACAGTTTCTTCCCCTTCGGATGTATATATTTTTTTATGATCTCTTTTTCTTACACAGTACCGTATATTTGTATGTCTTGTATGTCATAAATGTGTTGATGAATTGAAAATGGAAGACCCTTATGTAAACAAGACGAAAGTCTTTTTCTGGTCTTCATCCTCTTAGCAGTTGTTAGTATTGAGCTGTACTGTATTGTACCCATTCTGCAATCTGTTAATAAAGTTTTCAATCAATCAATCAATCAATCAATGAATATGACAATGCAAATTGCGGCTCAGATATTTTATCCAACTCGTGTCTACTAACGTTATGACCCATGCTAGCTAGTGATCAATAGATATCAGTAAACACAACTTACCATTGCAGCACATCAGCGAACAGTCTCTGATTTTGGTAAACTACTGCAGCCGCATCTTCAAACTCCAAGTCCAAATGAGGCTCAAACATACTTTCTTTTTTAAATCTTTTTTAAGATATTTCTTTAGGGCATTTTGTGCTTTATTGATAGGACAGTCAGAGATAATCGGGTGAAGAGATGGGGGAGGACATGCAACACATGTTCTGGGCCGTAATTCGAACGATTACGCAGCATGCGTCTTAACGTGGTGCGCCACCGGGGCCCCCCAAAATACAGTATTATGGTTGTATTTCACCAATGTTGCTCATTGCCATTTTGAAGGGGGTGGGGGGCGGGGGTAGATTTTTATATTCATAGATCATTGCATTCCCAATTAGGGCAAAGGTGTAGGAAAAGGCTTAGCGCTAGTTGTGGTTAGCCATGGCTTAACATTAGTCTCATGTTTGCTACTCAATATTTCAGTTAGCTAAGAATTTGCTCTCTGGAGTCGAGCATTCAATGGGGAGAAAACACTGCTCCCAACACAAGCCGCTTCTTCCTAACTAGTTGCAACAATTAAAAGAACAAGTAGCCTACTCACCATGAAGCTACAAGTGTTGACAATTTTAAAAAGGGTAGGCTATATGTTGTTTTTTATTATTCGATAGTTTTCAATAAAGCGTTAACTGCAAGTTAGGCTAACCGGTCGGTTAGGCGTCCATTCATTTTGCTAAGCTATAGGCTAACATGCAGCCAGATAGCTTTCTACTGAATGCACAGAGAGGAAACTGGTATCTATCTTCTTGTCTCTCTCTGGAGAAGATGGTAAGCTAATTTCCCAAAATGTTGGCGTGTTCCTTTAAGTATATATTTAAAAATAATACTATTTTATTTTAATATAAAATAGTAAATCAAATCAAATCAAATTTATTTGTAAGGCCCGACAACACACGTTAATGTCCCCATGGGCCGGACACGTCTTCTTTAAACAAGTCAAGAAGAAACATAACAATAAGTCAAGAACAAAATAAGAACACCATAAGGTCCAACAAATTTAAAATAAATGCAAAATAAATGAATGAATGCAAACACTCCCAGACATACCCCACGCGAAGGTAAGGAAAAACTCACTAAAACCTAATAATAGGAAGAAATGCACCACAGGCAGTGTGGAGGAGAGAAACCTTAGAAGGGCCATTCAAGGGGGGATCTCCCTTCTTAGATGTCGGTGATAGTAGTGTTGCAGACTGACAGTTGGTAAGCATGCACTCATGTGTGTAGTGAAACACAGATGAGTGCATGCAATAGCAACTGAACATTTAGAAAAATTAAAGATAGAGCTGATAGCGATAGCAACTGAACATTTTGAAAGATTAAAGATAGAGCTGATAGCGGATCTATTTGAGGTACAGGGGCGGCGCAAAGAGGGTAGGGTGACCAGGTCAAAATGGTTCAGTCGCAGGACAGCAGCACTGCTTTTGCGGGACAATGCGGGACACATGGGGGGGGAATAAAAAAAATTTAAATAAGTATTTAAATTTTTTTTTATTGCTAATTAAAATTAAAGAAATGTATTTATTATTTAAATGCCTTTGTATCATATTCAACGCAGACGGTAGGCTATATATAGCTCATTTTGTTATTAATCTTATTAAACTCACCTCTGGTTTTGAGGATATTAGCCTCCGGATTCTATTGCCCCCTTCCCTCTGGACAGTGTCCCGGCGATACTCCCCGTGTATTCTGTTATTATAACAAACCGACCCTCTGATTCAGTTCTCAACAATAGTCGGGCCAGACTTGCTGAAGAGGCGCTCCTCTGAACAACTATACGTGACGTCTCCCTCTCCTCCATGGGTGATGGTGAAGCTCCTGTGGCAGATCCTGCATTCTACCTTTTGGGGATCATCTGAAACGGATCTCAGCCACGTATACTTCTTGTCCCAGTCTCTGTTATATGAGCAAAGTCTCTTTTTTTTTGCCTCCATTTCCTTGTTTTTCTTAGCTAGCGAATCGCGGGACAGGTGGGCACCCTAAAAGAGGGTTGCGTCCTCCCCATCTTAATCACGGGACGTTCAACACTCCGGTCATCGCTCCGAGACAGCCGGAGACAGGGAGATAGGGGGCGGCACAGAGAGGGTCGCAACCTCCCCGACATCATCGCGGGACGTCCAGCACTCCGGTCATCACTACGAGACAGCCGGAGACAGGGAGACAGGAGGGCACGCAGAGAGGGTCGCATCCTCCCGGTCTTCATCACGGGACGTCCGACACTCCGGTCAACACTCCGGGACAGCAACTCACAGGGAGACAGGACAGGCGTTAGACAGCTTGCGTGATTGTAGTGGGCGGACATAGCAATAAATACAAGTGGTAAGCATATATGTGAATAGAATAGATATATGAAGTAAGCATATTATGTGAATAGAATAGAAGTACTTAACCCAGCAATGAAACCACGTTGACAGACCACGGACAGAAGACGGTAAGGAGCTGATCCATGGCCTCGGTGGTGCACGTAGAGCAGTCACTGCAATCTTGGCCAAGACCCCGAGACATCCATCACCTTGGTCAGCACTACAAGACATGCATTACAGTTACTAACACACTAACAGTTACTGCATTACATCATTGCCAGAATGCAATGTGTTTCTTTTTGTATAATGTGTAATTACATTTGTACGTGGTCCTCGGTAGATGACGTGTGCGTGCGGGCCAGCAGGTCAGAGCGAGGTCACGTCGGCTACTAGCCAAAAAGCAGCATGGAGGGTGTGGAAGAGAGGTAACGTTACGCGTTCAATAGCTGTCCGCTGTAAACTTCAAAATGTGGGGGGACCAACTGCGAAAAATATGACATCTAATTTGATAAAGCATCTGACAAGGCAGCAGCACTACAATGTGAAACTTCACACATAAAAACCCCAATGCTGACAGGGAAGCCTCTACCAGTGCCAGTGATGGATGTACTCTAGAAAAACAACAGAAACTGGATCTAAGATCAGGGGCAAACACCACCCATGAGTGGAGAAGGTCTGAAGAAGCTTGTCGCTGGATATGTCGTCGAGGAGCGGTTACCTATTTCCACAGTTTCCCTCATTTTGACGCATTGTTACGGACTCTGTCCTTGTATATATATATAGGGAGTTATGTATATTATGTGTTATGTATGTAGGTAGGTTGTTTTGTTGTCTTTTGTCTCCCTCCTGTGTAACATATCTATCTCACAGGGTCTCTCAGTTCCAGCAGCAGCTGATCAATCACCATCTCACTCCAGCAACAGCAACAGCAGCAGCAGCAGCAGCAGCAGCAGCAGCAGCTGAGGCTCATCAGCAATCAACCTCCTCTCTCCCTATATCCCATTGTGTGCAGTGTTAGCCAGAGCTCTGTCTGTGTCTGTGGTGGTAATTATATCTTGTGGTGTTGGTGGTAGAGCTCTCATTTTGTGGTATAGAGCCGTGGCTCTTTGGGGTACTTTTGTGTCAGAGCTGGTCAAAGCTCTGTTTGAGCTCATTTTGTGTCAGAGCTGGTAAAAGCTCTGTTTGAGCTCATTTTGGTGTGAGAGCTCGTCAAAGCTCTGGTGTGAGCTCATTTTTGTGTGAGAGCTGGTCAAGGCTCTGGTTCTTTGCACCATTTTCTATAGTATTGTATCTTTTGTGTTCCTGCCTGTTGTACATTTCTATTTATCCCATAACCTGTTTGTGTTTTTGTTTGTTCCCTTGTCACCCAGCCTATGGTGATTATTTTTCCTGTGTGAGCACCACCACCTGTACTGTTGGGCGTTCAGCACCTGTAAAGGGGAGGGTGGGTTTTCATTTCCTTTTGTATTTCATTTGGTGCCACTAGGTAGTCCTCCTTGCTCTCTGTGTTGCTGAGTTTTTTTTGTTTGTAAAATAAATACTATTATTTTGCAAATCGTTTCATGGTTTTAGTGTCACTGCACCCTCACCTACCCTGTCTGTGGCCTTGTGTTGCGTCCCCTTACTGGGGTACGTAACACGCATCATAGAGAAAATACCCCAAAGAACAATGTCAAGCTCCCAACAGAGAAATACGTTTGCTGGCGAGAGAGAGAAGATGAGGTGATGGGAGCTCATTTGACCACACTCAGAGAGGTAAACTTTGTTTCCACCACAGCTGACATCTGGACAGCTGATTGATTGATTGAAAACTTTATTAACAGATTGCATACAATACAGTACGGCTCAATGCATGACATGGTAAATGGCTGCTTTTTTATATAGCGCTTTTATCCAAAGCGCTTTACAATTTGTTACTCACATTTTACCCATTCACGGCTGAGACAACCATGCAAGGTGCCAACCTGCTCATCGGGAGAAATTAGGGGTTAAGTGTCTTGCTCAAGGACACATCGACATGCTGCCCGGGAGGAGCGGGAATCGAACCGGGAACCTCTGGATTACCAGACGACTGCTCTACCTCCCGAGCCACTGTCGCCCACGACATACACGACATACAGATATACAGTACTGTTACATCCAGACATTTATGACATACAAGATATACAAATATACAGTACTGTTTAAGAGACAGATCCTAAAAGAAAATATATACATATACATTTGAGGGGGAAGAAACTGTACATTGGAGGGGGTTGGCTGGGTGGGTGGGGTTGGGGGATTTGGACATTTACCGGGGCCAGTTTCTGTTACGGCAGCAGTGGCGAAGCCCAATAGCAGAACACAGGAGGAGAGAGAATGGAGCGTTTTAGGTTGGTTTTAATTGTAGGCACCAGGCAGACAGGTATGATAGTACAGGAATGTGCAAATAGACACGAGCAGGTGCACTCCTCGTGCTGCACAGGTGCGTCCAGGTGAGTGGTAAGTAAGTATTTATTCGTACCTAGGTTGTTAGGTTAACACTGCGACGAGGGAGCGCAGGATCCGTGGGCTGATGTAGGGGTTTGTTGATGAGGGAATCCCTCACAGCCGCACTGATTGATGTCCCTCTGGCAGTGTGGGAATGCTGGGGTCGGATGCTGCCCATATAAGGGTCTGGAAGGATGAGGGGTGAGGAAGGCTCTCGCCGTGATGGTGTGGAAGGAGGAGGGGTGAGGAAGGCTTTCGCCGTGATTATGACAGGACCCCCCCTCTACGGGCGCCTCCTGGTGACCCTCCAGGCTTGCCAGGGTTGGCCCGATGGAAGTCCCGGATGAGGTCAGGACACAGGACCATCTGGCGGGAGACCCAGCTGTGCTCCTCCGGGCCATAGCCCTCCCAGTCCACCAGGTACTGGAAGCCGCGACCGCGACGACGCACGTCCAGTAACTGCCCGACGGTGTAGGCAGGATGGTCATCTATGATCAGCGGAGGGGGAGGTTCCGGAGCAGGGGGAGACAGAGGACTGGAGACCACCGGCTTCAGCTGGGAGACATGGAATGAGGGGTGAATGCGCATATGGGAGGGAAGCTGGAGTCTGACGACTGAGGGGTTAATGACCCTTTTGTAAGGGCCAACAAAACAGGGGGTGAGTTTCCGGGAAACTGACTTTAGAGGCAGGTCCCGAGACAAGAGCCAAACCATCTGACCTGGTTGATAGTCAGGGGCCGGGGTCCGGTGGTGGTCGGCAAAGCGGCAATTCTGGTCAGGGCGGTCAGGTGGCGTAGCGGAGATTGCGTTCGTCACCAACGCTGGAGACGCTGGGTTTGCGTGTTCGAATCCAGCTCTCGGCGTTGTCACCAGCTTGGCTGGCCGTTCACACTAATACAATTGGCAGTATTAGGGGGTGGGGAAAGCTGGCGGGTGGGTCCTGGGCGTTGTGGACAGCGACCCCTACAGTTCGGTCGGGGCGCCTGCTCAGCGAGGGTAGGATCTGGAGAGAGGTAGTGCGGCCTCCCACACATTACACTCTCCCAGTGAGAATCTGCGCGGTCAGGCTGGCTGCCGGCTGGCTGCACATGCGTCGGAGGAAAGCATGTGACAGTCTCCGGCCTCTTGGACCAACAGTAGGGGAAAGTGCGCAACAACCAGGAAGGGGGTTGGGAATTGGCATAACGACTAACAGTGGGATGGGAGAAAAATCGGAAAAAGGAGGGGGAAAAAGATAATCAAAAAAAATAATAATAATAATAATAAAGTTTTCAATCAATCAATCAATCACCTTTGGGAAGTATTTCAACATGTACATGGGTATCTTAGTGGTGTAGTGTATCTTGTAGACCAGGCTCATTGCAAGTTGCTGTACTCTGTCGTCTACTCTAAGCCATCCTAGGTTGTCAAAATGGGCAGGGGTGAGTAGGGGTGCACTGATGTATCGGCGATAAGTGCCTTGTTGACTGCAATCGGCCTATCGGCCGATAAGCTCAATTGTGCCGATGGCAGTAGCCGATAAATATCCATCAATTTGTGTCGTGTCAAAAGGCAAAAAAAAGTTGTTGCGTCGCGACCTGCACAACGCCGCCCCCGGCCCACACACACACAAGCTACTGCATCAAAGTTACTACTTATGATTAACAAATGCATTCGTTTTGTGGCATTAACGTTATATAGTTAGTGTTACACGTTCAATAACATCAGCATATTATTTACCCGAACGTAGCAAGCATTCATACTAGCTCAGTTCCTTCCGTTGCTCATAGAGCCCTGAGTTTTACCCATTCTGCAATCTGTTAATAAAGTTTTCAATCAGACACATGTATAGAAAGGCTTTGTTTTATTATAACATTTGTTGCAGTAAAATCATTATGCCTCATTTAGTCATCCTGCAGAGCTAAAAGCTAAACGTCGGCCGCACTTTGTTGTTGTTGTAGAAAACCTCTCGTCAAAATCAATGGCGGACAAAAGCGGAAGTAAAAAATGTATACGCGCTTGCCGATTGGTGGTAACAGCAGAGGCGGGTGCAAGCGGTGTGTGACGTAATTGGCAGAATCGACTGTCAATCAAAATTTCATTGGTCGAGAGCTCTGGTTGAGACAATAGTATCCAGCTGCAGCCCGGTAGACCATACTGGGAGAACTAGTATCTAGCTGCAGCCCGGCAGACCATACTGGGAGAGAGATAGTGCTATTTCTTGATGTTTCCTTTTTTTAAGTAAGTAAAGAGGCCTATGTTCATATCGATCAGCACAATTTGTAACACAAATATACAGTAGTTTAAAAAAAATAAAATA
>NW_028173257.1:10000-15000 GCF_963971535.1 Notolepis coatsorum | reverse complement strand
TGATTAGGCAATCATTAGGCAACTGCAGTACAGTTACAGCTGTACAGGCTCCTTACCACCAGATGTATATTTCTCTCCCACCCACCACCCCCTCCTAATGTACAGTCTCCTCCCCATCATATGTATATACTCTGTCAGGATCTATGAGTAACAGTACTGTATATTTGTATACCACATATGTCACAAATGTATCAGTACTAAATACCTATATGTCCCTATGCCATAAATGTCATGTATGTTGTGTATGTCATAAATGTCAATATGAATTGAAAATGGGGGACCCTGATGTAAACAAGACGAAAGTCTTTCTCTGGTCTGCATCCCCTTAACAGTTGTGTGTATTGAGCCGTACTGTATTGTACCCATTCTGCAATCTGTTAAATAAAGTTTTCAATCATTCATTCATTTGCTGTCTCGTTATAACACAACCAGCTCACCATGAACCATGACCAGCTTAATTACGTTAGTTAGCATCCAAGCTAGCGTGATAACGTTAGTAGTTATTAGTATCCAAGCTAGAAACTGCTAGGCTGCCTGCTTACCTGCAATAATGTTGTCATCCTCCTGGACAGATAGACTTGTTAAATCATAATATCCACAGTGGTGTGTTGTGCTGGTCCTCAGTAAATGTCCCGTCGGCGAAAAATAAGTTGCTATTAAAGTGCTAAATGTTAGATACACTAATATAGAGGTTTCGAACGTGGCCTCTCTGTTAATAACATTTTCAATCAATCAATCCCGCGAGGGGATGACGCCGCCCCTCCGTGTAGCTGCAGAGCCGCAGAGTTGGCACCATTCTCTGATTGGATTTCAAGGCTGTCAATCATTCATTCCCCCATTCAATGGCAAGAGTTTAAATGCACGGACCGTGCTTAGATGACGTTAATAGCCTATTTTGAGTGGCTATTATTTAATCCCGGTCAACCCGTGCAGGGAACGCTGCACCAGTTTGATTGACAGCTAGCCATTACTGCAGTGCAGGCCTGAGCTCAGAGCTGTCCATTTTGGCCATTTTTTAGAAGAAAATAATTCACTGGCATTTTTTTTACAGAGGAAAACATTCATTTCTAATAAAAAAAAAATAATAATAATAATTAAAAAAATATATATATATAGCTAGCAGTGGAGGTTTCTCCATGACAACACCTGAAACACAGATCCACTCATAATTCATAATTTTTATTAATTTACACATATATATATATATATATATATATATATATATATATTATCTATCTCTATCTATCTATCTATCTATCTATCTATCTATCTATCTATCTATCTATCTATCTATCTATCTATCTATCTATCTATCTATCTATCTATCTATCTATCTATCTATCTATCTATCTATCTATCTATCTATCTATCTATCTATCTATCTATCTATCTATCTATCTATCTACCCCCTTCCCTCATCCCCTCTTTCTCTCCCTCTCATACCTCATCATATCTCAGATCAATATCAGACCAGCTCTGCCATTGACAACCACCCAATGCTGGAGAGGCCTGACTGGCTGGGTTGTATGTATATTAGTAAGTGGTCTGACCTGAGCTCAGCTTCAACAATAAGCACAGCTAATAACGTTGGGTCTCATGGGACCACAGTGTGGAGACAGCCAGAGTTCAATAGAGTGTAGCTACAGACACCCCTCACCCCTCATACACATGCTCTCTCTCTCTCTCTCTCTCTCTCTCTCTCTCTCTCTCTCTCTTCTCTCTCTCTCTCTCTCTCTCTCTCTCTCTCTCTCTCTCTCTCTCTCTATCTCTCTCTCTCTCTCTCTCTCTCTCTCTCTCTCTCTCTCTCTCTCTCTCACACACACACACACACAGACACACACACACACACACACACACACGCACACACAAACACGGGCATGTATTCATGCTTTGTGGGGACATTCCTAAGCATCCAGGGCGCATTGTTCCATAGAAAGCAATGCTTGCAGTCGCTTCAGTAAGAAGCTTCATCTGAACATATCCTCACGGTAAGCTTAACCATAATGCCTAACCCTAACCCTTATCCTAACCTTAAACTAACCCTAACCATCACCCCTGACCCTTAACCCCTAAAATAGCTCCTTTATCCTGTGGGGTCTGGCCAATGTCCCCACGACGACGACAAAATCAAATGTAGTTTTCATTCGGTCCCCACAACTGTAGAAAAAAAGGACAGACACACTAACACACCACCACAACCACCACTCGTCATCCCAACCCCTCCACACACCCCTCCATCTGCACCACATCTGCCTATTTATCCGCCCCCACCCCTTTTTTTGAGTATGTCTATGTGTGTTTGTATGTATGTGTGTGTGTGTGTGAGTGTGTGTGTGTGTGTGTGTGTGTGTGTGTGTGTGTGTGTGTGTGTGTGTGTGTGTGTGTGTGTGTGTGTGTGTGTGTGTGCATGTGTGTGCGTGCGTGCGTGCGTTTGTGCATGCGTGTGTGTGTGTGTGTGTGTGTGTGTGTGTGTGTGTGTGTTGTGTGTGTGTGTGTGTGTGTGTGTGTGTGTGTGTGTGTGTGTGTGTGTGTGTGTGTGTGTGTGTGTGTGTGTGTGTGCGTGCGTGTAGGCAGGGGTGACGTGAGCGTGATGCCAGGCGTTGTCTTCTGCTGTAACCTTGACCTGTTTCCATCTCTTGCCTCGGCGGCATGCTTTGTCACTTTAGCTCATTGTCTTCACTCAAACCTTAATAAGGGACCCGGACTGTCCCTGCCTGACCACATAACCACCCCCTCCCCCTCCTCCTCCTTGCCGCTTGCTCGATGTCTGTCTGTCTGTCTTTCTTTCTGTCTGTCTGTCTGTCTGTCTGTCTGTCTGTCTGTCTGTCTGTCTGTCTGTCTGTCTGTCTGTCTGTCTGTCTGTCTGTCTGTCTGTCTGTCTGTCTGTCTGTCTGTCTGTCTGTCTGTCTGTCTGTCTGTCTGTCTGTCTGTCTGTCTGTCTGTCTGTCTGTCTGTCTGTCTGTCTGTCTGTCTGTCTGTCTGTCTGTCTGCTGACGGAGCCCAGACTTAGGCTACCTTTAGACGGAGAGAGTCTGAACAGAAACCGCAAAAGTCGTCTTACGGTTTCACTTTAAATTTTGCGTTTAGACGAGCGTTTTGGGATGGAATTCTCCGTGCAGACGAGGCTGTAACGACTCGAGACAACTGAGCCCCGCTGTCACACGATTGGCGCATATGTCACATGACGTGCTGTGAAGACCCGCCCTACTCTGCCTCTGATTCGCAGACTGTGGGTGGGGAATGTGATTGGACCAAAGCAGAGTCACTTACAGACAGTGGGTCCAGTCACGCCGCGGGACAGATTCTTGTGTATTTAAAAGTACTGCCAATGTAGCCTTCAGGTGATCGCCATGGATAGAATCAGACATGCTTTGTTTACGCTTCTAGGCTACTGGCGCATGCCTGTGATGTAAGCAGTACGCGCAACGAGAGCCTTGACAACCCTTTCGTCATCGTTTTATGCGGTTTGACAGTTTAGATGAGAGCACAAAGGTTTATCGTTTCTAGGAATTCCACCCTGGAAGGTAGTCTCACTTTTTTGCGGTTTCACCCCGTAAAAACGCTGTTTCCGTATAAACGAAAGGCACATCCGAAAAAATATTTTTGCGGATTCACCTGCTAGCGTTTCCGTCTAAACGGGGCCTTAGAGACAAACTCTGGCCCCCAGCCTCTGGCCCCCAGCCTCTCCCCAGTCAGCTCTACATATGTCACATGTTACGTACTGACACCAGGTTCAGCGACACCCACAGACTGTGGTGTGTAGAGGGCAACAGTGCAGGAAGCCAAGCCGGAACGCTTGTCTCTTCCACTATGGGCTGTGGAAGAAGGGGGAACAACGTGGTCACTAGCCCTCCTCTGCCCTGTACCCCTTCCTCAGAGCCCCCCGCTGACGCTGCGTATCTTCTGTTAGTCATCGTCTTCAGCTCCCCTGAGCTGTAAGCCTCATCCTCTAAGTGACTACTTTCATTCTCAGGGGAGGGACCAATCCGCCAAGAGACCGCACAATGTTTTTAGGAGGGGTTGCGAAATAATTTTAAAGCATTTGAAAAATATATATTTGTAATATTAGATTAGATAAAATGTATTGTCATTGCACAAGTACAGAGTACAACCAAATTAAGTTGGCATCTAACCAGAGTGCAAGGTAGCAGTAAAGTGCATATGCGGAAGCTACGTAAATATGTAAATGAATATGCTATGCTAATGTATGTACATTATTATCATATACAGTGAATAGACTATGGCAATAGACCATACTAGTCAGGGGTTTAACTAATATGAGTAGGTATGAATATATCCGCTTCAAGGTCCTTGACCTGGCATAGTACTGCGCAGCGAAGGGAACGGCTCCCGCCTACCTCCGGTCAATGGTCTCGAACTACACACCCTCAAGACCCCTCCGCTCTACATCTTATGGCCGCCTCAGACCCACTCCTATACGAGCTCCGGGAAATAAATAAAAACTAACTTCTATCATGCACTCTTCCTACTATACTAATATGTCTCTACCACTATGCACTCAACACTGCAGCACCCACATTTAAGCACTGTTTGATGAACATTGTTACTCAGCTGAAAGAGTTGTACCCTTCCTGCTTACTTGTCATACAGAACTTAAAGTCACTTTGGATAAAAGCGTCAGCTAAATTACTAAATGTAAATGTAGAATATATACAGATATATATATATGCCTATGTATCGGAGGAGGTCAATACCCTGGTAGTTAACACCCTCCACAGACCGACAGTAGGGTAGCACAACGACCAGGAGGGAGTTGGCATAATGACAACATTGGGGGATGAGAGAAGAGAAAAAATAAATGAAGTGAAATAGGCTGGGAAAACAGAATTGTAAAGATCATTGTGTTTAGTTTTCATGCATGTCATTCTATGTATGCTTGCATGTATGTCAAGGTGGTGTGGAGGGACATTCCCATTCTGTAAAGAGGGTCGTGACCTTAAAGCAGCGGTTCTCAAACTACGGGTTACGACCCAAAGTGG
>NW_028173257.1:0-7500 GCF_963971535.1 Notolepis coatsorum | reverse complement strand
TGCAGAAATCCACTTGCCAATGCAATGTATATAAGAGAAAATGTCTATATTTTTGCATGTTGCCATCTTAGCAGCTCATTTAGCTTGCAGATATAATGTATTGAAAGGTATACATCATATTTCTCAGAGTAGCGTGTGCTTACCTCCATGTAATAGGCTACTTAAAGAGTTTTTTTTATGCTGTCATAGCTCAGTGCATGTCCCAGCATAACACAACAAGAGAATGGGTAAAACTGGCCATGCCTATACGTTTCATTTAGCCTACTGGTATTTTCCAGCAAACATCTTGCTATAAAAAGTTCAAAGATCAAAGAGACCATTTTATTTTTTTAAGTATTCGTAACTCATAGAGTATTCATAAGTTCATACGTTCATCTTAAGTTGTTTAGGACATGTCATTCAAGATGCTTTTATCGTAAGGCACATCACAAAGATTTCAGAACTATTATTTGGTAGAACCAAAGGTTCTTCAGAGAAGAACCTTTCTCTCTCCTCTCTTCAGTTCTGATGTCATCTTTTCCATTTATATTCTTTCAAATACAATGAAGCAAAAGAATAAAATTAAAGATTTTCGATCGTCTATTCCAAGCCTGAAACGGAAATGGACATTTTGAACCATGGGAATTGTAGTTTTTTTGCGGCCATTTTGTAGAGGACATGCATAGCTGTCGACCAGCGTTGGAATTTTTCCGAACTACACTTCCTATCAGAGACTGGGGGGGTTCAAAGTTCAGCGTTCTGAATGAATCATATCAATAATTGTTATGATTTGCGATAATAAGCCACAAAAGGTAACGTTTTTGACAAATATTGAAACGCAGTTAGTTTCTCCTCCCTATTGTTAGCATGTAGGAACAATTAGATCTGAAATTAGTTTCAAAACGGTTGCACTGTGGGGAAAAAAAAAAGTACACTAGATTACAGTAGATATCATTATCTGTTCTTATGCACGCCTGGTGATCCAAATTGAACTCGGGCATTTGAAAGATAATATATGTATATATATATAAATGTGCGAATTGGCTATAATATGGTAATGTATAAGCATCATATTCTATATTCTATAATAATATTTCAAATTGCATTGGTCCGGATGGGAGAATTCAGTACTGTATCTACAGAACCTTCGGTTTTATCATCTTCCCTTTATTAATTTCCTTAGATTCTTTGTACACATGATCTCAAGAAGGTACTGAACGAGATCAGTGGCAGTTTTTTAAGTTTGGTCATTATTATCATGGTGTTATTCACTGTCAAAGATGCAAAGAAAAATCATAATTCATATTCTCCTTTGTTTCATCACAATTTAAGCAAGCCTATAATAGACACAATATTTCTGACACTGTGAATACATTCCCTGAGGTCCATAGATGTACCTAGATACCAAGAATATGCAAATAGCCCTTGTAGAAGTGGAGCAATATTCCATTTACCTAGGTATATATTTTATGCGGATTTTCACATCGTGTAGAACAAACATTAACAATAATGCCATGATCGCCATCATTTTTAAGATGAATTTAAGGGGTTGCTCAGGATAATCTGTGACAATGTTGCTAAAAACTGAGCCTGATCTCGTGTCCCTCATCTTTTTCACAGCCACATTGTATAAGAAAACAATTCATAACTATGATAAGGAATAGTATTACTTTGTCATGAACTAATTTTACATAGACTTGGTTGAACTTTATGAATTACCATTCATAATAAATCCTTTTTTCCCCCCCAAGACAAAACCTGCTAATTGTGTATTTGGATTTTGATTGCATTTTGACAACAACAGGCCTATACTTATAATAAATGAAGCATACAACTTGACAAAACAACTAACACAATATCTGTATTTGTTGAATTAGTAGTGTGAATAAAAAACAAGTCTTAACTTGAAATACCCTCAATTCTGCACAGACTGTAAAATGTTCAGATGTTAGAAAGTCATTTGAAACGTGCTGCACTTATAGCTTCGATGTGAGGTCTCGAGTTTAGTCAGAAAACACAGGGAGAGGAAGCAATATTCTGTGTGATTAATAATAGATTGGTATTTCTTTCCCATTATTTCATAGTGGTGGTGTATTCCTTCAACATGTCCCTTCTCCATATAGATATGAATTGGACACCCACATTGTAACCCTGGAAAATGTGACATTAAAATAGTTATTATGATATATTCAGAGCATGAAATGGCGCTGTGTGAGAACAAGTGACTCTTTAAAAAGTCTTATATCTCCCTATTGAGTTTCTCAATAGCTCTTCTTAAAAAAATATTTACGTTAGTTAGTTAGTTAGTTACTGTGTGTGTGTGTGTGTGTGTGTGTGTGTGTGTGTGTGTGTGTGTGTGTGTGTGTGTGTGTGTGTGTGTGTGTGTGTGTGTGTGTGTGTGTGTGTGTGTGTGTGTGTGTGTGTGTGTGTGTGTGTGTGTGTGTGTGTGTGTGTGTGTGTGTGTGTGTGTGTGTGTGTGTGTGTGTGAAACCTTAAAGTGTACCCTTCTTCCTCCTGTTGAAGGCCATAGGCCCTCTGTACAGTAAACCCAGACACCGTCCTGGTTGGCAGGTTGTGACCATTGCAAATCACATCAGGCGATTGAAGTGTATCAAAGTCCATATAAGAGAATAGCTGTGAGTCAGACTCCATGCTGTGGGTGTGTTAAAAACCTTGTGATGATATTATACATTTAGTCAATGAATTTACTGTATTTGCTGTTGGTGTATTCAAATTGGTATACAAAGGCGTAATAAATGGATCAAATATTTGTGAGTATTGATTCAAGATTCTGTCCATCCACTATAGTCTAAGGGCCCATATAACTGATAGAATAAGCTAACAAAACGATTTAAAATAATAATAATAACTTACAAATAAAAAAATCCCACAAATTGCATTTGTGCTTTTTTGGTAAATCTGTCATAATATTTTGTATACAAGAGCAAGACAAGTCTATATGTTGCATGTGCAATACACACTATGCTGTATGTCATCTTGAATGTGCAAATTGCTGGCTCAATATTTCAAAAAGGCAGTAGCAGTACTGTCTAAGTACAGATGCCATTCAAACTTGTTTTTGCAGACACTCTCAGATTATAATAACCCAAGTAGTTATATACAGGCCCTAGGGCTATTATTTAATTTGATATAGTATAGTTTATAGTGCATTACAACATTATATAATATGCAAGACTAACATTTTGTGTTTGGGTGGACATTACAGATGATACTCACAATATATAAGCCTATACTCTGTTTATTTTAATTTTCGTTTTTTACAATAATGTGAGAGCATTTTTGTTTGAATCATACAAGCCATAAAAACGAACAATATTTGTGTCTATTTAAAAAAAAAATTAAAATATTTACTCGGCCATTGCCTAGTTGCTTATTTCCCGAATGAAATAACAAATTACGTTGTAAAGACAACATAGGAAATATTTGAAGCAATGTATGGGCATTGCCTTCAGCGTAATGTGATTTGTAAATGCGTGGAAGAGCGCCATAGTGGATATTACAGTTAAATATGAGGAACAAATGTGTAGGTCTAATTAAAAAATAATTAGTTGCTCGTAAAATTGCTCATCTGCATTGCTTAAAATGTTGCCCATGTGGCCCTGAGGGAAAATCTGACCTAAAACAGAATTCAGATGGTAGTCTATTGCTTTATGATTCTTGATTATATTGGTTCTATAATATTGTTTGGGAAATAATCTTTCATATCATTATAGTTCAAATTTTTGATCGATATTACCTAAACTATTGGCTGTTCATCGCATCCTTCACAATAATATTGAACTATATTGTTATTTTGCAGCCATAACTGCAATTATTACATTCATTCACATATTGTATTTATTTCATTGTTATTTATACCCGCGATATTTGCACCGAATACTTCACCTTTTAAGCTTGATTTTACTATCTCGTTCAAATAGCCCATGGGCTCAGAACACGGGCATTTTTTGTTTGCTGCAATTACTATAGCATTTCATATTTGAATAATGTTATCGTCGACGTAATGAGTGACCCTGTGGCTAATAATTCTAAAACCACATAGTTGTCAGTCTATTTGTTAGTCCGTTTGTTTGTGTGGGCTGTTTGTTTAATAATATTGTTCTGGCTGCAGCAGCCAACCTGTCGTCGCGCCGCAGATATAGCTCGTGGATATATTGCTGCTGATACTCGAGTTGTGGATCTTGCTCTTTGTTGAGCTGAGTCGCTCGCGGACATGCGGGTGCTGAACTCTGCACCTGCGTCACGCGGCGTTCCACTCCACGGGTCACACGGCGCCCGCGGGCCACTCTCCCTCCCGCCATTAAGAATACCAGCGCAAGATCCCCTCCGCAGAACCGGGCCCGCGAGGCACGACTCTATTCCCCTGTGCGAGAGAAGCCTCTCTGAAATGACTGCCTCACTGCCTAAAAAATACAGCCAATTATCTCTCTGGAATAAGACTATATCCATCACGTCTCAGCTCTCTCACTAAAATGGATATAGTGATCTGTGGTGTGTGCGTGATGTGCGCGTGCGTTTGCATGTGTGTGCGCGCGCTTGTGTGTGTGTGCGTGTTGTATCTATTTTGTGTGTGTAGAAGATATTGAAACATATATATCCTAATTGTCCACGATGTATTATTATTATTATTGTTATTATTATTGTTGTTGCTGTATAGTGTTATAGTGTTAAGTATAGTGTTATAATGATTCTTTATTATTATTTGTATTATTATTGATAATATTATTGTCATTCTATTGTGTATATGTTTTATTGGGCGAAATATATTATTACTTGTATTATTCAATTGTAGCCGATTTTTTTTGTACATTCTTTTCTTATAGTAAAAGTTTGTATCTTTAATTCACAGAGTCCAGCTACTGCAACCTTCTTCTCCTTGAGGTCAGTAATAATGCGCTCATGATGAGCCCAGTAAATCTCAGTAATTTGCTGCATTAGTTTTGTTCAGAAATATCTGTTATTTAAATGAGCACTTAGATCTCTTGTAAAAAAAATCATAAAGTTTACTCAAAAAATCTATTTTACTGCCACAACAACTAAAACTCAAATAGAGGACACAACTTAACAATAGTGATAAATTCAATAGTTTTACTGCCTCCAGGAAGGTCTATATTATGCATGATGAGCTCAGTGTGTTGAATACATCTTACCACTATAGGATTCATTGGACTAGCATCATGGTCGTAATAGTCAGAGGCAAACTGTCACTCACGCGTCCCTTAATAAGAGTCAGATAGCAAAGCGCATGATACATGATATCAGATCATTCAAAATATAGGCACTGGAGATTTTTGCCTGCAGAAAAGGCAGGCCGCACACCTCGCATAATAAAACACATGGTTTATTATCAGTGTGATAGAAATGAAATCACTGGACAATTCGAAGCATGTCTACCCATCATCAGCACCATGACAACAGCAGAAACAGAAACACTGGATGAAACCCATCCCCCGCGGCTCACAAAGGTCATCAAATCACAGATAAATAGGCCTACTCCAAATGGCTGGCGCACCTATTTACAACCATCCATTTAAATTAAATATAAATAAATATTTACACACATAAATAAGCCCCTCCTCCTTCCTTCCAAACAAACCTGTTTCACAGATAGGATGCTCCTCGTCACTCCTTGATACCCACAATGTGTGAAGAAGACACACGCTGATTCTGACACAAACGCACAAGAGGTGTGCGCACGTGCACACTCAGTCACACACAAACATACACACACACACACACACACACACAAATGCATGCACGCACACAAACACGCACTAATGTCGGCACGTGCACACAAACACTCTGTGCTGTGGGGTCTGCTGCTTGCAGCAGCTCAGTCTGACAGGATGCAGGCAGGGGGAGCGAAATGGATGTAACACAGTAACCAGCATGTCCTCAGGGGAATGAAAATAACGTAACACAGATGAAAAATCCCTCTGTGCTCTCTGACACTGGCCCACAGGCATCTTCCTCCCTCTTCTCTCTATACCCATCCCTCCTCCTCCTCCTCCTCCTCCTCCTCCTCCTCCTCCTCCTCCTCAGCCCTGTGTGTGATAGGCCAGTCTCAGTGGTAAAGCTCGAGTAACGGTGTAACGCCTCTGTCTGCCACCCACTCTCTCATCCCTCTCCCCGGTCCTCATTTCCGCTGTTTCTCCTCTTTGTCGCCGGCCTTGTTGCTGGCCTCGCCGTGACGGCCGCCGGGCGGGTTGTTGAGGAACATCTTGTCGAGTCCTTTGAGAGCCTCGCTGAGGTAGTTCTGGAGCGCGGTGAGCGCGGCGCAGATGGCGGGCGAGCCGAAGCCGTGCGTGATGAAGGAGAAGTGGGAGAGGCAGCTCTGGATGCCGGGCTCCAGGATGGGGCTGGGCCGCGAGTTACCCAGGGGAGTCCTGTCCTGGGCCAGCAGGTCTGTGAACTCCTTACACAGCTGTCTGCATGGGGGAAACAACACAGCGGGTTAGAGAGCTGCAGGAACACTGACTACTGCACCCATGGAGCCACTGTAGGAAGTCCAACTATGCCTCGCATCACTGCTCCTACAGTATACACACTTTCTCCACACCAGAGAGGAATTGTTTGGAAATTCATGCGGTACCAATGCAGACAGGTTTGTGCATGAGCGTGTATGTGCACAGATAGCTGTTCTTAGCTGCCTGATAAAACATAATTCATTGTATTACATATATTATACAAGAAGCAGTTATCTAAACCAGGACTTTAGTTTCTCCTGTAAAATCATGCACCCCATATTGCAGGAAAAGCCCTGCAATATTATAACCATACTCCATACGTATAACTAATTCGTCTTGCATCACACAGACTCAACTAACTATAGAGGTTGATGAATATATTGATCTGTAACATTTTTGTGATAAAAGCAATGTTATCCAGTCCACACTTCTTCACCATATAGTGTTCATAACTTCACCTGCTTGGACACTATAGTTGCAACATGAAGTGAATCTAACCCCACAGCAGGACTGGAATATCACATTCATGGACGACTACATCACAAGTACACCATCATATAAGTGAATCTTTGCCTGTAGTAATTACAGGGTGTATTTATAGTATAATGATATATGAGGCCTCATTTTCTCAACAGTCTAAGGCCTAGATTTTGGATACCCATCTCTTCCTCGTGCACACATGCACTCATAGTACAAGCCTCCACCCCCACCCCTTACACACACACCCTGACTGGCCTAAGGGCAGGGCTACAGAAAATGAGTGACAGGCCGTGCAGGCCGAGCCCAGCTGGGGTTATGGGAGTAGAGAGGAGAAGCTGCCACCTCAGGCTACACTGAAGGCAGAGACTGTTGTTTTCTGAGCTGCACTTGAAACACTTCGCTCCTAAATAATGAATTTCAAACAGGCTGCACCAACGTACGATATAGGAACAGGTTTGAATCTGAGCATCAAACGTCCACTGTTGAAACACACCCTACTATACATACTGAACATGAATTCATGTGCACATGCACACACACACACACACACACA
>NW_028173258.1:0-1000 GCF_963971535.1 Notolepis coatsorum | reverse complement strand
CACTACCAACACGGTTAACCCTTTCACTGTGACAATTCACAGAAGGTTAACCCTTTCACTGCCGTCGGTTGTGTGATAGTAAAGGGTTGACCTTCTGTTGTGTGGCAGTGAAAGGGTTAACTAGCAGCATGTTAACACTTTGGATGCCGGCGACGTGTTATGTCATTATTTCGCCCCGCCCGTTGAATGCCGACAACGCTAATTATCTTTTTTTATTTTTATTAGCGATCTGAATTCATATTTCATCAACCGTATACAGCAGCCCCTCTAGGAGCTCCGATGGGAAAATACCGCCCCCTATCATCTATCCCTGTGTAACTGCAGCCCATTCGATTACACAGGTCGATGGGTGGGGGGGGAGCCTACTGGCTCCACTATGCTGGCCAGTAGGCTCCCCCCCCACCCATCAACCGTCTGATGAAGAGGGAAGTGATAGCGAGACGGAAAGCAGCCTGGAATATATATTTACAGCAGCCAATAATCAATCAATAAACACGATCGATATTTGGAATGGCGATCAGGAATTGGAATAATCTTTTTGGAGAACATCTGTTGTAAGGTAAGGAGTCTATGTTACGAGTTTTAGGATAATCAGAGCCATTTCACTGAGATATCAACGTGTCCCGTATGTGTGTGTGTGTGTGATGTTGAGGAAATGAGGTAATCGAAGTACACATATACTATCGATAATCTAGCGTTTATTTGAAAACGATTCATAAGCCGACAAATGACAACATGTCTAGTGTATTCGAGAATATTCCAGTAAATGCCGTTTATGACGGAATCTTTATATTTTCCGGAAATTCTCGAGAAAACAATAGCTTTTCGAAATGCTATAAAAACGGAAATAAACCGATTAAAAAACAATCCGTTTCGACAATGTTGACCGCAAACAAGTCATTGATAAGCGACGGGCAGATTAGACACATAATTTAAAACATAGATTATGCGTTTTTAACGCTATCATTGAAGTGGATGCTGGCATCCAAGGACATTAATC
>NW_028173259.1:0-74964 GCF_963971535.1 Notolepis coatsorum | reverse complement strand
GTTAGGATGTTGGTGTCGTTGAAAGGGATGTTGTTGTTATTATTGTTGATCGCGACGGTAGCCGTCACTATTTGTGGGAGCCTCTGATTCATCACTTTCTGTTGTAGTCGTGTAGTCGGGCCCGGGTTTAATTTAATATCTCCCGCAAGGAGTAGATAAAGGATGATTATCGTCCTTCGATCTAGTTTACCTGCTGGGGGCATTTTCTTCCGCTCCGGATTTGCCGTTAGGAACCCGTGGATAGCTGCGGTTCCGATGGCCAGATGTTTCTGCTCCGAGCCGTCGAGGAGGTAAAAGTCATTGTGACTACCGCTTTCTCTTCCGATTTCTCTTTTATCCGTTTGGTTCGGAGAGGCTGAACGCAATTTATACGCATGGAAGTATTGATTACGCCATAACGAATCATTAAAAAAATATACCGTTAACTGGAATATGTTGTGTGTGCCTTTACACATGTTGGATAGGATTATGTAATTGGTTTGTATAGCTTCGCGTATAACGTTATTTCGCGTGACTTCGCGGTTTATTCACATTTCACAACACAGCCAGCGTTCAACTTGTTTACACTCCCCACTTACTGTACAATGTAACATTTAGATTAACCCAGTTGTCTATCTGTATGTCATATGTTACGATGAATTGAAAATGGGGGACCCTGATGTAAACAAGACGAAAGTCTTTCTCTGGGGTCTGCATTCCCTTAACAATTGTATGTATTGAGCTGTATGTACTGTGTACTGTACCCATTCTGCAATCTGTTAATAAAGTTTTCAATCAATTCAATCAATCAATAACTAGACAGTTACAATATACAATATAATATGTCTGCTACATCTAGACATTTATGACATACCAGATTTACAAATACAGTACTGTTTGTGATACAAAAAAGACATTTTCAATTCATCGTCTTGTTTACATCAGGGTCCCCCATGTTCAATTCATGATAACATATATGACATACAGGTAGACAGATAGACAGTACTGCTACATTTAGACATTTATGACATACCAGATTTTGAACTTGTGGTAGGCCTAGACATTTTCAATTCATCGTCTTGTTTACATCAGGGTCCCCCATGTTCAATTCATGATAACATATATGACATACAGGTAGACAGATGGACAGTACTGCTACATCTAGACATTTATGACATACCAGATTTACAAATACAGTACTGTTTGTGATCGTGAAGTCACGCGAAATAACGTTATACGCGAAGCTATACAAACCAATTACATAATCCTATCCAACATGTGTAAAGGCACACACAACATATTCCAGTTAACGGTATATTTTTTTAATGATTCGTTATGGCGTAATCAATACTTCCATGCGTATAAATTGCGTTCAGCCTCTCTCTCTCTCTCTCTCTCTCTCTCTCTCTCTCTCTCTCTCTCTCTCTCTCCTCTCTCTCTCTCTCTCGAGTTAACGGAGTTTCGACTCCTGGCTAGAGGAGCTTGTCTCGGCTCATGCGGGGGCCAATCAGAGAGGGGCTTCGTTCAACCAATCAGAGAGGGGTCTGCAGAAATGGGGCTACGAATTGTAGAGACGCGACTGCGCGAGCCGCGGAAATCTCACGGGAGCGAGGGGCACTCGCAGTTATATTAGGCTTGTTCAAGATGGATTTCGGTTTGCCTCGACTAGTAGACGAGAGTAGCCGAGTGAAGCCGGGGGAGGAGTTAAGAGGGCGGACACTGCCGATTTCACGAGAGCCTCTCGCCTAGTCTCGCATGCCAGATACGCTTTCACGTCACCACACACACATTACACACCTGTCCAGCTCATTATAATGCATGGCCGTTTGCAAAATTAGATCAGATTCAAATGTACAGCACACACCATATACTGCTATAGTGGAATATACTATTCATATACCATAATGTATACCATCTTGTTGCCGCTCCTGGCCGCACGCACACACAACACACTGCTGAATAATTATGTTTTGCATCAATATATATTTATATGTATACTGTGTATATTGAGGCAAAACAGAATTATATATACAGTATTGAGGCAAAACAGACGACGCATGTGTGTATGTGTGTGTGTGTGTGTGTGTGTCTGACAGCTTGAAGTTTATCATGATGATATGATGATAACGCATAACATAATAAAGTTTTCAATCAATCAAACGTCTCATAACTCCCTGGCTGTCACATGGCTGGTGACTGACAACTTTTCTGAGCCAATAGGCGCTTTGCGCGACCGTAGCAAGTCGCTTCCCAGCCGGGAGCAGCCGGCTGACGCCCCGAACTCACTGCTCACGTGCGGCTCCCTCGTGAGATCGCGCGCCTGGTCAGGCACACTGGACCTACGACTTGAGCGTGCGGAAGCGCACCGAGGAAGGCATATTTACATTGGGACAGCTGTAAATGCCTAGTCTATATGCAAAGTCAGTCATTTTAGAATGATGATCAGTGTGACTGTACTCCTGAAAGAACAGCGTGTAGCCCCAGCAGCAGCAAGAGCTTATTATTATTATTATTATTATTATTATTATTATTATTATTATTATTATTATTATTATTATTATTATTATTATTATTATTATTATTATTATTATTATTATTATTATTATTATTATTATTTATTATTATTATTATTATTATTATTATTATTATTATTATTATTATTATTATTATTATTATGCAACATTGTAATAGTTATAGGTATAAACAAACATACAGACAAACATTCAAGGCGTTTATTTGCAGATACAGACACAGCTGGTTGAACAACATCTATATCTGTGGTAATAATGCAGATATTCAATTGTATTTCTGTGACAATGCGCGTGGCGCGCCGCCTCAAATAGGATCGAGGCGAAAAAATAGCTTGCCGCTCGCCAGCCACTCGGGAGGCGCGCTCCCGCTCGCGGCCAGTGTGCCTACTATCGTCCGTTAACATGGGAGCGGAAGTGAAGAGGCAGCCGCCCGTCCGTCCGTCCGTGTTCATTCGTGAGCAGTGTGCTCGGGGCGTCATGAGAGGTACTGTGGAGCCTCGCTCTGAATGCTGCGCGCGGCTCGCTCCCGCGGGAGTTCCGCGCCTCGCCTCGTCAAATTTTCAAAGCAAATCGGACAACATTCTAACCAGGCATGCGTTGTTCATGGGACGGGGTAGCACGGTGTGCAAGCTCACTTGCTATTTGCATATCAATAGCGCCGGTCGTCAGGTGTGTTAAATACGTTCTCAGACACATTTGAAGAGTTTATCGCCGGCCACTAGAGGGCAGCGTCTTACCAGTATCCAACCGGATATGCCGTGCACTACGCTGAGCAGCCATCTTAGTTGTCATTAGGCTTGTTCAAGATGGATTTCGGTTTGCCTCGACTAGTAGACGAGAGTAGCCGAGTGAAGCCGGGGGAAGAGTTAAGAGGGCGGACACTGCCGATTTCACGAGAGCCTCTCGCCTAGTCTCGCGCGGCAGATACGCTTTCACGTCACCACACACACATTACACACCTGTCCAGCTCATTATAATGCGATGGCCGTGTGCAAAATTAGATCAGATTCAAATGTACAGCACACCATATACTGCTACAGTGGAATATACTATTCATATACCATAATGTATACCATCTTGTTGCGCGCTCCTGGCCGCACGCACACACAACACACTGCTGTATGTGTGTGTGTGTGTGTGTGTGTGTCTGACAGCTTGAAGTTTATCATGATGATATGATGATAAATTGATAACGCATAACATAATAAAGTTTTCAATCAATCAAACGTCTCATAACTCCCTGGCTGTCACATGGCTGGTGACTGACAACTTTTCTGAACCAATAGGCGCTTTGCGCGACCGTAGCAAGTCGCTTCCCAGCCGGGAGCAGCCGGCAGCAGCCGGCTGAGAGGTACTGTGGAGCCTCGCTCTGAAGGCTGCGCGCGGCTCGCTCCCGCGGGAGTTCCGCGCCTCGCCTCGTCAGACTTTCAGAGCAAATCGAACAACATTCTAACCGTCATGCAACGCGCTTGGCGAGGCCGTAGTAAAACCTGCGCAGATCTGCGTCCGCCTATCCCATCTTGAACAAGCCTATTCTTCACTTCGCCTCCTGCAGAGACGTTCGTTCACTCATTCATGTGAGATGCTCTATGCACCATTACTGCTCATACATATTATATTATATTATATATGCATTATATAGATATATATATATTTATGTGTTACTATAGTGTGATTGTGTATTCAGGATATACTTTGTCAGCTGACTGTGCTGTCTGTGTCTGTTTCAGGGTGTCTTCATCTTTGTCTTTTATTAAATACTGAAACTGACATTGAGGAGTGTGTTTCTTCATGAAGACACCATGGTCGTCGTTGGATGCTCTGTCCCTGCCTGTGAGTTCACATCCGGCGACGTGTCTGAAGCACTCGCCATTGCTATGTTGAACAATCATGGACTCGCCCACCAGCACGCAGCGCCTGTCATGGCCGCGCCGGCCCAGGCCCCAGCCCCTCGCGGCCCGAGACTCGATCGGCCCAGGGTTGACGTGGGCGTGTCTATAGAGGAATGGAATGTGTTCATCCGACGTTGGGACGTATTCTGCACCGGCTCAGGCATAGAGGATGCCCAGGCCCCCGTCCAATTGTTTCAGTGCGCCGGGCCTGTGCTTGGAGACAGCCTACTGAAAGCCGCCCCCGGCGCCGCTACCGGACCTTTGCAGGACCTGATCGCCGTCATGCGCTCTCTGGCTGTCATCCCGGTCGCTACATGCGTCCTGCGCACTGAGCTACTTCAGCTACGTCAGGAACGAGACGAGACATTCCGCGCACTCGCTGCCAGAGTGCGGGGCAAAGCAGAGACATGCGCATACAGTGCGGCATGCGTGTGTGGTGCGAACATCGACTACACCAACCACATTGTCCGCGATGTCCTGCTCAATGGCATTTATGACTCAGACATACGCCGCGAGACGCTGGGGACAAGCCTGTTAACGAGGTAATCGCGCTCGTCGAGAACAAGGAGATGGCCCGTAACGCTCTCCCGTCGTCCTCCCTGTCAGCCATGTCGTCATTCCGGCGCCTTAGGACGACTCCACAGACGAGCCCCGCCCCGAGCCCTGCGGACGGGGCTAAACGTGCGTCATGCCCGGTATGCAAGAGCGTCTTTAACATTTTCACGGAGGGGCCTCGCGGGTGGAATCCTAAGCCTCACCAGGTGTGCATCGGCTGTTACAGGGCCCGCCGACAACAGAGGCGTCAACAGCCACCATCCGACGGTCAACAGGCCGCCGTGGGGTCGGAGCTGATCTCCCAGGTCTCATCGGTGCAAGCTGGAGCCCGCCCTGGCCGACGTTGCGGGAGCCATCGCCGACGCCACGCCCCTACGTCGCATGGCTGTGTCAACAGGCCTGCACCCATCAGACTCGAGCACCACATCTTCTCCAAGGGCGAGTGGAGACGAGCCAGGCTGAGAGACCACCCCCGAGCACTGATCACCATCTCGGTGGACATGCCAGTCGGACGGAAGGATGGCACCAGCAACCGGGGCTCAGCCAACGGGGCTCGGATATCTGCCGTCGCAGACACTGGCGCGCAGTCGGACCTTTGGTCTCTGGAGGAGTTCCTGGCCTGCGGTTTCGCGCAGGACGACCTGCGACCCGTCAGCCTCAGCCTGTCAGCCGCCAATCGATCCCCCATAGCCATCGAGGGGGCGTTCTTCGCTAGGCTCTCGACGACCTGCAGCGGGGGGCGCGTTACGTCCTGCCGTTCCATGGTATACGTGAGCAGCTCAGTCCGGACTATGTTCCTCTCCTACGAGTCGTTGCTCAACCTCGGCCTCTTGCCTGTGAACTTCCCGTCGGACGACGTTACAGGGGGGCCCAGGGACGGGCGTAGCCCTGACACGGCTGACACGCCAGACCGACCATTGTCCGTCAATGCTATTAGGTCAACCAACGGCGGCTGCGTAGGGCCAGGTGACCCCCAGGACGCACAGTGCTCATGCCCCCAGCGCACGGTCCCCCCCGCGCGCCCCGCGGCACTGCCGTTCCCCTGTACGCCAGAAAACAACAGCCGGATGAAAGGTTGGCTACTCGGGAGATATGCCTCATCGACGTTCAACACCTGCCCTCATCGGGCATTGCCATGCATGGAAGGACCGCCTATCGAGATGCACGTGGATCCCGCAGCTACACCCAAGGCATGCCACACCGCGGCCAACGTGCCTCTACACTGGCAGCGGAGGGTCCACGATGACCTCCTGCGGGACGAGGCCCTTGGGGTCATTGAACGTGTGCCATACGGCGAGCCTGTCACGTGGTGCCATCGTATGGTAGTCACTCGGAAGCACGACGGTTCCCCCCGTAGAACCGTGGACCTCTCCCCCCTCAACAAGTTCTGCCAACGTGAAACCTTCGCCACGGAGTCCCCGTTCCACCTCGCACGTCGTGTCCCGAAGGGCACCTGGAAGACCGTCACTGACGCCTGGAACGGCTACCACAGCGTCCCCCTGCGTGAGTCGGATCGCCACCTCACTACCTTCATCACGCCCTTCGGCCGTTGGCGCTACACCAGGGCACCGCAGGGCTTCCTGTCGTCAGGGGATGGCTACAACCGCCGGTTCGACGCCGTCCTCTCGGACTATGAGCGCAAGGAACGCTGTGTGGATGACGTCATCCACTATGACACTGACCTGGAGCAACACTGGTGGAGGACCATCGACTTCCTCACGCGTATCGGCCGGTCGGGCATCGTGTTGAACCCGGATAAGCTTCAATTCGCGGAGAGGTGCGTCGATTTCGCTGGCTTCAGGGTGGCGGAGTCTACCATCGAACCACTCCCGAAATACTTGGACGCCATCCGGGACTTCCCTACACCGGGCTCCACGACGGATATCAGGAGCTGGTTCGGCCTTGTTAACCAGGTGGCTAACTATGCCCAGCTGCGTGACACGATGGCTCCATTCAAGCCATTCCTCAGCCCACGTTGTGTGTTCCGATGGTCCCCCGCTCTGGAGGAGGCCTTCCAGACGTCCAAGCAGGCCATAATTGGGGCCATCCGTGAGGGCGTGGAGATCTACGACATGCAGAAGCGTACCTGCCTCCGCCCTGACTGGTCCAAGCTCGGCATTGGCTACTTCCTGCTCCAGCAACACTGTCACTGTGCCTCGGGCATACCGGACTGCTGCTCAGGAGGATGGAGGATCACCCTCGCGGGGTCGCGTTTCCTGTCCCCTGCGGAGCAGCGTTATGCGGCTGTCGAAGGAGAGGCCCTGGCCGTGGCCTGGGGTCTGGAACAGACGCGGTACTTCACGCAGGGGTCCGACAACCTCGTCGTGGTCACCGACCACAAGCCGCTGGTGAAGATCTTTGGCGACCGCACGCTGGATGAGATTACGAACTCGCGTCTATTTAGACTCAAGCAGCGCACCCTCCCGTGGCGCCAAGAGCAACTATGCCGCTGACGCCACTTCAAGGCACCCTTCCCCCTCTGGCTCGACGAACGGCATATCACTGTGGCTGCCGAGCGAGCATGACGCCGTGGAGTCAGCACTCATGGCCTCCATCCGTGACGATGCACGAGAGCTCGGTGCCGTCTCTTGGCCCCTCCTCGCACGGGAGACAGCGGCTGACGAGGGCCTTGGCCACCTCCTCCGCCTCATCGAGCAGGAGGGTGGGATTGACGTCAACGACCCCGCCCTGGCGAGCCTGTCATCAGTCTGTGAGTCCGTCTACGCACAGGACGGCGTTCTGCTCTATCAGGACCGCGTCGTGGTTCCCCCATCCCTCCGTGAGAGAGTCCTTCGGCATCTCCACGCCGCCCACCAGGGGACTTCAGCGATGGGGCAGCATGCCCGAGCGATAGTCTACTGGCCCGGGATGTCAGGGGACATTCAAGCCACCAGGGACGGGTGTGCAGACTGCAACCGCAATGCTCCGTCACAGGCGGCTACACCCCCCCTGCCATCATCACCCCCATCCACTCCGTTCGAGGCGGTGTTCGCGGACTTCTTCGACTATGGGGGCCGCCACTACCTAGTTGTCGGGGACCGGCTCTCGGGCTGGGTGGAGGTCCTGAGCTCTACAGCTGGTACTGCCCTGGCAGGCTCAGCAGGCCTGGTCCAACACCTCCGTTCGTTCTTCGCCACCTTCGGCGTACCGGAGGAGCTCTCAAGCGACGGCGGTCCGGAATTCAAGGCGAGCCACACTGAGGACTTCCTCCGCCTATGGCACGTCAAGCACCGCGTGTCCTCCGTCAGCTTTCCGCAGTCGAACGGGAGGGCAGAAGTGGCGGTGAAGGCTGCTAAGCGCCTCCTGATGTCCAACACCGGCCCGTCGGGCAGCCTTGATCAGGACCGCTTCCTGCGAGCGATGCTGCAGTTGAGAAACACACCTGACCCCGACTGCAACCTCTCGCCAGCGCAGATCATCTTCGGCCGCCCCCTTCGGGGCTCGCTCTCCTTCGTGAACCGCCTCGAGAAGTTCTCGAACCCGCATATCCGCCTGCTGTGGCGCGAGGCATGGGCGGCAAAGGAGGACGCCCTTCGGACCCGTATGTCCCGTACCACCGAGTCTCTGGGGACTCACTCAAGACCGCTCCGCCCGTTGGCACTCGGCGAGAGAGTATTCCTCCAGAACCAGCAGGGCCCGAGCCCTCACAAATGGGACAGGTCGGGTGTGGTGGTGGAGTCACTGGGCCACGACCAGTATCGGGTCAGGGTCGACGGTTCAGGACGTCTGACATTGCGCAACCGGCGTTTCCTCCGCGCCTACACACCGGCCACACCCTGCGCCCATCAGCAGTCGGCTGCGCCGTCGCCGCCACCTGCTGCCCTGGGACGCCTGCCCCCACCCGTTGTGCCCACCCTGGCCCCCACCCGTCAGCCCCCGCCCGCGGTGCCCCAGGGGTTTGCTCAGCAGCCGGCTGATGGGCCCCGCGACGCGGCTATGGGCGCCTTCCCTACGGCGCCTGCAGATGAGGCGGCCTCTGACCTCACCGCTCCTGCCGGTGCCTTCCTGGGCACGCCGCTCCCGGTGCCGCGGTCGCCACCGACGCTGCCCCTGCCTACTCGGCCGGGCCGCGTGAGGAGGCCGCCTGCGCGCTACGAGCCCGAGTCCGGCAGCTGGATACAGGATTTAGACCGTTAATCTATTCCGACCCTTAGCTTTCCGGTCTGGGGGGGATGAAGAGTTTATCGCCGGCCACTAGAGGGCAGCGTCTTACCAGTATCCAACCGGATATGCCGTGCACTACGCTGAGCAGCCATCTTAGTTGTCATTCTTCACTTCGCCTCCTGCAGAGACGTTCGTTCACTCATTCATGTGAGATGCTCTATGCACCATTACTGCTCATACATATTATATTATATTATATATGCATTATATAGATATATATATTTATGTGTTACTATAGTGTGATTGTGTATTCAGGATATACTTTGTCAGCTGACTGTGCTGTCTGTGTCTGTTTCAGGGTGTCTTCATCTTTGTCTTTTATTAAATACTGAAACTGACATTGAGGAGTGTGTTTCTTCAACATTCACACCTAACTTGTTGTGAAGACGTGTTACATTCCATTCGTAGAGGCAATTAGGCACTGTCTTTAGTCTGTGCCCAAGCGAGGGGACATTAAATGCGCATTCACGGGAGCGCGCGTGCACGTGGTGCGTGTCACCCCAGATGATTTCAATAACGCACCACTGATTCTAACCGTCATGCAACGCGCTTGGCGAGGCCGTAGTAAAACCTGCGCAGATCTGTGTCCGCCTATCCCATCTCGAACAAGCCTATCTCGTTACTGGCTGCGTGTCTTGCTCGCCTATTGAACTCAATAGGGTCCAGCTGCAGCCTCGGAGATTGGTCCAGATTGGGCAACTTCCGCCCAGCCACAAGATTATTACTCCTGTGACAGGGCAATGCGCTGATTGGCGGAAAGTACGGAAGTATCTCGAAGTACGTCTGACGTACGTCTGACGTTTCTCTACGTCCTTTAGCGAACGTGTTAATTGAACGTCAAAATCAAAAGCAAGTACGTCTGCGCTGACGAGAGGGGGGGGGGGGGGGGGGGGGGCTTGTATTGATCAGGTTAGTAGATATTGTACCGATCAGGTATTACAGATCATATCCGCATGAAATAAACTAAAATGTTAAAACCCATTTAGACTGTTTCTCATTCCTGTACTGTTGTTTATACTCTGCTCCTGTGTTGTAACCCAACCCCCTCCAATGTACAGTAAATGACCAAGTATGGTTTTGTCAATATTCCAATGTACAGTTTTGCTTGTACAGTTGTACAGTGTCCCCCACCCACCCACCCCTCCTACCCGACCCCCCCCCCCAACCACCTCCAATGTACAGTCCCCCCCCCCACCTACCCAACCTCCTCCAATGTACAGTTTCTACGTCAAATGTATATACTCTCTTTTCTGGACTCTTTTTGTATCACAAACAATACTGTATTTGCAAATCTGGTATGTCATAAATGTATAGATGTAGCAGTACTGTCTATCTGTATGTCGTGTATGTCATATGTTATGATGAATTGAAAATGGGGGACCCTGATGTAAACAAGACGAAAGTCTTTCTCTGGTCTGCATACCCTTAACAATTGTGTGTATTGAGCTGTACTGTATTGTACCCATTCTGCAATCTGTTAATACAATTTTCAATCAATCAATCAATCAATCAAGACCCGCGTCGCGGGCACTGCATTCCGTTCTCAGAATGGATTTGACTCGAGAGAGATCATCAGCAGGCTATATATGATATTCAGACTCTAGATCTATTTGCAGAGCCAGATGAGATGAGGCAACCTGTGCGATTGGCTCTTGACAACTAATTTTGCACGTACTGTATAGGCTATGTTCTGAGTTCCCAGACCACACATGCTTTCTAATAAAAGAACAGGCGTACAACAGAGGTTTTTGTATTCCCAAGATTACACTTTATTAAATAAAAACACTAAAAAGGGATCATACACCACTGGACCAAGCTAGACCACCATTACTAATAATTAAAGAGAAGATTGCACACAAACTCCACACTGCACCTCTATAGAGCACACAGCACGTCTAATAAATATGACACATCACTGCACTGCTGGATAAAATACACAATAAAATAAAGCGGTCAGATGGCACAGAGGTAAAAATGGAAACTAATTAAAAACTCTAAAAAAGGGAATCACTTGACGCACAGAGTAGTTAAAGAGGAAAAACAGTGGCTGCCCTACACGCCTTGTCGGTACAGCCTGAAAATACAAACAAGTGTTAATTTATGGCATCATAATATATCATCTCATAGCATGCCCATTGTCACACAAACACATCAATTAAAGTTGTCACGCCCACCTCAAGATCCTGATTGCCAGCCAGCAACTGTGCTCCCAGACACAAGGGTGGTTGGCCACATGCAACCTGTTGGAGCCAAATGTATGATTTCGTTTACTTTGTAAATAATTGTATAGGTCTATAGTCTATATTTCATATATATCATACATAGCCTATAGAAGCACTTAAAATGCCATAATCTATATAATCACTGTTGGTGCCAAATGTATGGTTGTGAAATTATTATTATTATTGTTATCGGTATGAATGAAGTCATGACTTATATACATAATGGGTTTTGTGATCATGTATTGTTGTAATTATTATATTTTTGATAAGCTAATTAGGGAGATGCCAAATGAGATGCATGTGGCTAATTTGGGGAAACAGGCATCAGGTGTTTAAAATGGGCTGGCCGTTACACAGCCAGTGTTCTAAGAATGTCTGGTATGTGGCGACACGGTTTTTTGACCGCTGCAGAGCAGCCTATGTTTTGAGTTTTGATTCTACAATATGATTTCGCCGTCAAACGGTAAGATAAACATTTCCTATGGTTCATTGTGGGGATTATTGGAATCCGAAGATCTACATTGAAAATATGAAAGGAAAATAAATGTCATATACAAAATCCGATCTCCCGAGTGCTGCTATCTGAGCGCGTCAACCAAGCGCATACCAGTAGAACCAGAAGATGCATTTACGTTGTATAAGGATTGCATCTTTATAGTCAAAAAACCCTGCTGCTTGTTGATGAAATAGAGTTAATGGACGTTGTACATGTTTCGCGCTGCGAATGGAAAGCGAGCGGTATCTGACATTTATTACGGATCCAATACTTCCGCGTTGCCGTGTTGTTTATGAATGAATGCGCTCCGCCCTCCGCTGAACGACGCGTCACTGCGGTGTGTGTAAAAGCATAAAGGGAGGTTTCAATGCACCCAGAAGGACTGCATGAATGAAGTGCATTTAAAACGCGCAACGCGGCTGAAGTAAAATAAAACTGAAACGTTGTGTTGGTGTTTTGTGAATGGAGAAAATGCCTGATCAATTGAAAGAAGGGGGTTCTGAACACTCGAAGGAAGAGGGTGGAGCTGAGTATGAAGAGAGAGAGCTGGAAAAGAAAAAAGAAAAGCTCAAATGTTTAAAGGCCTCCAGAAGTGCAAGACTGGGTTTAATAACCAAAATGAAAAATGAAATAACACAATTAATGCAAAATGTGTGCAATGTAGAATTGGTGAGATCCAAACTGGAAAATGAACTTCCACGATTGTGCAGTGACCTGGGTACATGCAATGACTTACTGTGTGAATTACTGACCACAGAGGAGATGCAAAGTGATCAAGTTGACTGGTATGACCCCAAAGTGGAGTCTCTTCTGGAGTACAAGGCTACAGTTAAAGATTGGGTTTCTACTGCTTCCGTCCAGAGAGAATCAAATGTTGTAAAACCACATGACAGAGTTTCACGGAGGTCAAGGTCAAGGTCAAGCACATCCGGATCATCTCTTGGCTCACTAAAGGTTACTCTGGAATGTAAGGAGGCGGAGCTTATGGCAAGAGCTGACAGGTTGGCACGGCAACAAGCTATGGAAAGGGAGGAAGCCAAGCTTGAAGCTGACAGGTCGGCACGGCAACAAGCTATGGAAGTGGAGGAAGCCAAGCTTGAAGCCAAGCTGAAGGCAAATCGGAAGCAGTTTGAACTGGAAACGGAAATAGCAGCAAATGCTGCAAAACTGAGTGTCATAAGGAAATATGAGCATTCTGATGTACAACCTGCCACTGCCATGCTCTCACATCCCACCATGCCCCATTTAGAAGATGGGATGAATGACTATTTGGAACAAGGACTACTTGACATAGAAGATGATGGGCTTGTGGATGTGCATGGTCAGGATCTATTTTCAAGCACACACCTGGAACCTGAGTTCATTCAGCTGCCTCCCCCAACTGTACAGAGAGCAGCTATCAGAGTGGGTAACCCCAATGATAATACAAGCATCCTCAATGTAGTTGGAGCTACTTCCAACTTCCAAAGTCTTGTACAGAATACACAAGAAAACACAAGCTCCAGTGCACAAGCCACAAAGGCCCAGCCAAGGCAGTTGCCACCCCCATCCAGCAGCTCATCTTCCGGCTCTGGAGGAGATGAAATGAGCAACCTGGTAAACATAATGGAAAAACAAAACGTGATAACTGAAACACTCGTTAAACAACAGAAGATGTCTTCATTACCGCCACTCAGTATCCCAACATTTAATGGAGATCCTTTAAATTACCAGTTCTTTATCAGAGCATTTGAACATGGTATTGAGAAGAAGACAGAGGACAGTAAGGACAGGCTTTATTTCTTGGAGCAATACACTGTTAACCAACCAAGAGAGCTGGTGCGTAGTTGCCAGTACATGCAACCCGACACAGGATACACAGGCAAAAAGATTGTTGAAGCACCATTTCGGAGAGGATTATCAGATTGCCACGGCCTACATCAACAAGGCTCTTGGTTGGTCGTTTATCAAAGCTGAAGACTCAGAAGCTTTAAAGGCCTTCTCAGTGTTTCTCAGCAGCTGTCTGAACACAATGGATACGGTGGACTACATGCAAGAAATGGATCACCCAACTAATATGAAGGCTGTTCTCTCCAAGCTCCCGTATAAGTTCAAAGAGAAGTGGAGAGCTATAGCTTGTGACATACAAGAAAGAGAGAAGAGACGAGCCAAGTTTAAAGACCTGGTGCTGTTCATAGATAAGCAGTCGAGGCTTCTTTCCCACCCTGTGTTTGGTAACCTCAAAGATTCTCATGCCACAACCATTTATACTCCTGCGCCTACTGCATCCAACACAACCAGCCTAAGGGCCAAACAGAGTAAGAGTGGCTTTGCCACCAGTGTAACAACGCCACAGGCAACTACTGAAACAACAACACCAGCAGCAATGGGACCGAAAGACAAAAGGGTTAATCGGCTGCCCAACCGCTGCATGTTTTGTCAGGGAGAGCACACTATTGCCACCTGCCTTAAGATCCTCAAGAAAGCCCAAAAGGACAGGCTGGAGTTTCTGAAGACTAAGGGGCTGTGCTTTGGATGTTTGGATCTAGGGCACATGAGTAAGGGTTGTACTCAGAGGCTTACCTGTAAGGAGTGCAAACTAAAACACCCCACAATCTTGCACATCGCTAAGAGGCCACAGCAAACCGAAAAGGCTGTAGCAAGTGCTGCTTCCAGTGTGGACTTGGTGGACAGGGGTAAGGATGGACGGAAGGATACTGGGGCCGGGGAGCCAGAAGGCATCCTAGCAATTGTGCCTGTAAAAGTGAAATCACAGAAGGGTAATAACATCATAATGACGTATGCGTTCCTAGACACTGGGAGCACCGCAACATTTTGCACTGAAGCACTTCTACAGCAGCTCCAAGTAACCGGCCGAAAGGCAGAAATACTGTTGAAAACGCTAAACAAGGAGGAATCCACTAAAACCTCTGTCGCATGTGACCTGGAAATATGTGGTCTGGAGAGCGATGAGTATGTGCAGCTTCCAGATGTGTACACTCAGAAGGAGATTCCAGTGCGTAAAGATAACATACCCACCCAAAAGGATGTGGATTCATGGCCGTACCTGAGGGAAGACATCAGGATCCCTCAGATTGATGCAGAAATTGGTCTGCTAATTGGATGCAACGTGCCAAAAGCTCTAGAGCCATTAAGAGTCATTAACAGCCGCAGGAATGGCCCATACGCTGTTAAGACTATCCTGGGTTGGACGGTAAATGGACCGCTAAGGACAATGGATCTATCCCGCACTGGAATACCTGTCGTAAGTGCAAACAGGATATCTGTCACAAGAGTGGAGGAATTGCTGCAGCAGCAAGTCAAGCTCGACTTCCCGGAACACGGGCATGAGGAAAGGAAAGAAATGTCCAAAGAAGACCATACGTTTTTGGAGTTAGTCTCCAACTCGGTCACACTGGTGGATGGACATTATTCTATTGGGCTCCCACTGAGAGAAGAGCAACTTGAACTCCCCAACAATCGTGGTGTTGCGGAACAAAGAGCTTTAAACTTAAAGAGAAAGTTTCAAAGGAACAAGAAGTTCTATGAAGACTACAAAGTTTTCATGGCTGATATCTTGGCCAAGGGTTTTGCTACCAGGCTGACGCCTGAACAAAAGGCGAAGCAAAACAAGAGGAGTTGGTATATTCCACACCACGGAGTATACCACCCTAAGAAGCCGAGATTGAGAGTGGTGTTCGATTGCGGAGCGACCTATCGAGGTACATCTCTAAACGCACAACTGCTCCAGGGACCAGACTTGACCAACAGTCTTACAGGCGTCCTTACAAGGTTTCGGCAGAAACGTGTCGCCTTCATGGCCGACATAGAAGCCATGTTTCATCAGGTCAAGGTGCCAGAGGTTGACTCGGATCTTCTCAAGTTTCTGTGGTGGCCCGATGGGAACCTGGACAGCGAGCTAGAGGAATACAAGATGGTTGTACATATTTTTGGTGCCACCTCCTCCCCCAGCTGCGCAAACTTTGCCCTGCGGCAGTGTGCAAAAGACAACGTGGATAAATTCAGCACTGAAGCAGTCTGTTCCGTCCTGAAGAATTTCTATGTGGACGACTGCCTGAAGTCAGTGGAGGACGAACCAAAGGCACTGCAAGTTGCTCACGAACTCATAGCCATTTGTGATACAGGTGGTTTCAAGCTGAATAAGTGGGTTAGTAACAGCAGAACCCTACTCCTTTCCCTACCTGAGGAGAGTCGCTCAAAGGAAGTCAGAGATCTGGATCTGGATCTAGATGACCACATCTTACCTGTGGAAAGAGCCCTAGGCGTACAGTGGTGTACTGAAACGGATTCATTTGAATTCAAGATCAACCTACCAGACAAACCGCTTACCAGGCGAGGCATGTTGTCAACGGTGAGCTCCATCTACGATCCGTTGGGCATGTTGGCCCCCGTCATCCTCCCTGGAAGGCAGATCCTGCAAAGGCTAACTGGAATGAAGCTCAGTTGGGATGAAAAAATCCCTGTGGAGTTCGAGCAGCAGTGGTCCAGGTGGTTGAGTGACCTTGATTTGCTGAGAGGCTTCAAGGTCAAAAGATGCATCACGCCTGTAGGCTTCGGCCATCCGGTCTCTGCACGGTTGCATCACTTTGGGGACGCAAGCGAAACAGGATACGGTACCGTCTCGTACCTGAGATTGATGAACAGTGACGGTACAGTTCACTGTTCTATCCTCATGGGCAAGGCCAGGGTTGCTCCACTCAAGCCTGTGACAATCCCAAGAATGGAGCTTACGGCTGCCACCGTAGCGGTTCGTATGGATCGGATGATGCGAGAAGAGCTTGAACTTTCACTTGAACCATCTGTCTTTTGGACAGACAGTACATCCGTCCTAAAGTACATTAAGAATGAGGCTTTAAGGTTTCAGACCTTCGTCGCTAACAGAATTGCTGTTATAAGAGCGTCCTCAAAGCCTTCCCAGTGGAGGTTTGTGAATGGCAACACGAACCCTGCGGACTGTGCCTCAAGAGGCACCTCCGCAACTCGCTTTCTCAAGGATGAAGCATGGTTGGCAGGGCCAGAGTTCCTTCATTTCCCTGAATCTCACTGGCCCAAAGAGCCGGATCTACCTCTCACCGTCAGTGACCTGGAGGTGAAAGTACTTTCGGTACAAGTTACCACCAGAAAGGATGGGACCATTGGAGCGGATGGTGAAAGCACAGTCAACAAGTTGCTCACTCGCTACTCTGAATGGCATCGCCTAAAGAAAGCTGTTGCTTGGATCCTGCGCATCAAGTCTGTGCTGAAAGCACAAGCGACAAAAGGCCCAGCTGACAAGAAGGCAAAAGACAGGAAAGGACCCCTCTCAGCTGAAGATCTACAGCAAGCAGAAACCGCGATAATCCAGTTTTGTCAGTCTACTTCATATAAGGAGGAGATGACCGCGCTGAAGAAGGGGCTTTCAGTAAAGAAGACCAGTCACCTCAATAAGCTCTCCCCTGTTCTCCAGGATGACTTGATGAGAGTGGGTGGTCGGCTAGTGAAATCAGCTATGCCGTTGGAAGCAAAGCATCCGCTTATCCTACCCCCGAACCATCACATGACTCAACTGGTCTGCAGACACGTTCATGAGAACGTAGGACATAGTGGAAGGAGTCACACCCTCTCTCGACTGCGGCAGAAATATTGGATTCCTGGAGGAAATGCCGCCATCCGAAAGGTCATCTCGAAATGTGTGACCTGCAGGAGACTCAGTCAAGTGAGGGGTGAACAGTTAATGGCAGACTTGCCAGAAGAAAGAGTCACTCCTGAGGATCCGCCCTTCACAAATGTGGGCGTAGATTTCTTCGGCCCATTTGAGGTGAAGCAAAGAAGATCCACAGTGAAGCGATACGGTGTGGTTTTCACCTGCCTCAACATCAGAGCAGTGCACTTGGAGCTAGCTCAAAGTCTCGACGCCACCTCATGCATTAACGCCATCAGGAGGTTTGTGGCAAGAAGAGGCACCGTGAAGATCATGAGGTCAGACAATGGGACAAACCTGGTTAGAGCTGAGAAGGAGCTGCGAGAAGCTATCCAAGGTTTAAACCACACAACGATCCAGAACACCCTGCTGACTAAAGGGATACAGTGGATATTTAACCCACCAACAGGATCCCATCATGGAGGAATCTGGGAAAGGCAAATAAGAACTGTCCGACGCATTCTCAGTGCCCTCACACAGCAGCAGAAGCTTGATGAGGAAGGGCTCACCACTCTTTTGTGCGAGGTGGAGGCTATCATAAATGATCGGCCCATCACTACCGCTTCCAACGATGCTGGAGACCTAGAGCCACTAACACCTAACCACCTCCTCCTGCTCAAGACCAAACCTTACCTTCCTCCCGGCACATTTGATCCAAGCGACGGCTATGGGAAAAGAAGGTGGCGTCAAGTTCAGTACATGGCGGACTTGTTCTGGAAGAGATGGTTAAAAGAGTACTTGCCAGAGCTGCAGAAACGTCAGAAATGGACCAAGAAAAGAAGAAACTTGACAGAAGGAGACGTGGTCCTCATCATCGATGACACCTCCCCAAGAAACTCTTGGTTAATGGGCCAAGTCACTCAAGTCCTACCGGATGCAAGAGGATTCGTGCAGCAAGTGCTGGTTAGGACAAAGACTAGCACACTTCGCCGACCAATCTCAAAGCTGGTTCTGCTGGTAGAGGCTCAAGATGAACCACAGCCTGCATCCACCCCCCTCTCCTCACCCTAAGACGGCCGTTATCCTACCCTCCCTTTGAATATATGCACTCCCCCCCCTTCCCCACGCCCCCAAGAAGACACGCTACCCCCTCCCTTTACACACGCACACATTACACGCATCATACACACAACTATTTCGTAGATGAACTGTGCGCTATGTTTTTCACATTCGCGCTACGCTCAAGGAGCAGAAGATTGAACAGTGTGCAATGCGACACAGACTTTGTAAAACAAAGAAGTATTGTGTTGGCTCCGTTAAGCATGTTTTTGGTAATTGCCATGTAAGGTTCCACGACAATTAGGGGCCGGTACAGATACAGCTGGGAAAAGTCCAGGAACAGCTGTTTGCCTGCCGTTATGATGCCGTTTTGCGAGGTTAATGTTAACAATGACCAGCGGGGGCGCTCTCATACAGCTGGTGACAACTGCCCGACGCGCCGGCATTTGTTCATTCATTGGAGGAGCTCCGCGCTGGACTAAGCTCGAGTTCCATTCAATTCCATTACAGCTGGTGACTTCATTCATAGGATGCTACAACGTCCTACAGTATGTCTACAGACTGCATGAATGAATGTTGCTGAATTAAAGAATGAATAAGTTAAACGTGTCAATTCAGCAGTCAAAGTGTATAATATTAAAACGTGTCAAATCTAACTTCATTAGATGGCCGACGTACGGCTCTCTTGTCCATTCATTTCATCAAAAGAAAGCGTTAGTGTAATGCTTCTTGGTAACAATAAGTTTGTGTACGCAATGTTGCTGAATAAAATAATGAAACCGTTAAGACCTGTCGAATTAGCAGTGGAGGTGCCAGGTGGGCTCTATTTATAATGATATATTTTATCTAGTACCGTGGTCTAGTGGTTTATCCCCATTCCTTTCAAGCCGACGCCCGGGGTTTGATTCCCAGCCCTTTCTAATATTTATATTTTTTTTTATTATTTATAAAATTAAATTGCCCGCAACGATGTGCATAATACAATAGTAATAATATATAATAAGAATCCAACCAATAGAGCGACATTGTGCAATAAACAAGTAAACAAAGTAGGGCATATCGGCATTTGTACATGAGTTAAGAGTGTTCTCACGGCGCGTCATCAAACCGGAAGTCGGCCTACTTGGCGATAAACTTGGATGTAAACAACGCGTGATTGCATCGAACTAGCAACTCTTCAAGTTCATTTTTGCTCAAAATGGTCAATTATTGCCGTGTTCTTGGCTGTACTAATAGGTCGGATAGGGAAAAGCATTTGGAGTTCTTCAGATTGCCAATTGTCATCACAAATCAAGGAGAAGAGGGCAAACAATTGTCTCAGGAAAGGAGACGTTTGTGGTTGGCCAAACTGAACCAGGATTTCCATGGCAAGACTCTTGTCAACATTCGAGTTTGTTCTGCGCATTTTCTTGTCAGGTAATGTGAAATATATTCTTGGCTGGATATGATACTACTGTAAGACTCAGTTTACGTTATGGTAACGTTACGTCAGGTAACGTTATGTGAAATATTAATAACAGCAACTATCATTTTACAGTGGAATAGTATGATGCTGGATATGATTGTTATCTCATTTCATAACCTACTACAGTAGTAGTGTAAGACTCAGTTTACGTTATGGTAACGTTACGTCAGGTAACGTTATGTGAAATATTAATAACAGCAACTATCATTTTACAGTGGAATAGTACGAGGCTGGATATGATTCTTATCTCATTTCATAACCTACTACAGTGTAAGACTCCGTTTCTGTAAATGTTCCTAAAATGTAGTGTCAAAACAAAGTGTTTCTTGTCAGGTAACGTTATGTGAAATATTAATAACAGCGACTATCATTTTACAGTGGAATAGTATGAGGCTGGATATGATTCTTATCTCATTTCATAACCTACTACAGTAGTAGTGTAAGACTCAGTTTACGTTATGGTAACGTTACGTCAGGTAACGTTATGTGAAATATTAATAACAGCAACTATCATTTTACAGTGGAATAGTATGAGGCTGGATATGATTCTTATCTCATTTCATAACCTACTACAGTGTAAGACTCCGTTTCTGTAAATGTTCCTAAAATGTAGTGTCAAAACAAAGTGTTTCTTGTCAGGTAACGTTATGTGAAATATTAATAATAGCGACTATCATTTTACAGTGGAATAGTATGAGGCTGGATATGATTCTTATCTCATTTCATAACCTACTACAGTGTAAGACTCCGTTTCTGTAAATGTTCCTAAAATGTAGTGTCAAAACAAAGTGTTTCTTGTCAGGTAACGTTATGTGAAATATTAATAACAGCGACTATCATTTTACAGTGGAATAGTATGAGGCTGGATATGATTCTTATCTCATTTCATAACCTACTACAGTAGTAGTGTAAGACTCAGTTTACGTTATGGTAACGTTACATCAGGTAACGTTATGTGAAATATTAATAACAGCGACTATCATTTTACAGTGGAATAGTATGAGGCTGGATATGATTCTTATCTCATTTCATAACCTACTACAGTGTAAGACTCCGTTTCTGTAAATGTTCCTAAAATGTAGCGTCTAAAGTGTGCTATATTTTTCATTATTGTATTCCAGGTAAAAAGTGTCACCTGTACAAGAAAGATGACCCAGATTGGGTGCCATCTGTAAATATGACCGGAAAGCAACAGCCTTCTTCTCTGCAACCACCTAAAGAAACACAATACCAACGGCGTGTGAATCGTACCCAGCAGAAACTGAAGGTGGATGCTGCCCATGCCTTGCTTCTTATGGACATACCAGCTGCTGCTGATGATTCTGCTGCAAGTGATAATGTGTGCAGTATAGGTACTCAAACTGATATGACTGGTGATTTTATTTATTCTATGACCAATGAAGTTATAAATCTGAGAGCGGAAAACCTTCAGTTGCGTTCTGATGTGAAACAGTTGTCCTCTACCTATGACCAAAGTGCATTTGTGGGTAAAGATGAGAAGGTTTTATTTTTCACTGGTCTACCTACATTCCAGATTTTGTTAGCACTCTATGCATACCTTAGTCCCCACCTTCCTGTGAAGAAGTCGCTTAATCCATTCAAGATGCTGATGCTGACATTGATGCGACTAAGGCTTAATGTTTCTACAACCTTCCTATGTTATGCATTCAATGTGTCAATATCCACTGCTTCTAGGGTATTTACTTATTGTATTTTGCACAATCACAATGTTGAGTTTTTTTGTGGAGGACATCTTCAGTTTTGCAGGATTTTGAGAAAGCATGGCACTTGAGACAAAACACACTATATCCTATATAATTGTATTTTAATTCCTCTTGTTTCTTTATATACATTGCGTACAGCTTGTTATATTACATTTTATTGTATTTTCTTGTTCTTGTGGCCATCTTGGTCGACAGGTCATTTGTCAAGTAATTGGTCAAACGTTTCACACCGAAACGTCATGATATGATTTCAGGCTGCCAATAAATTTGGAAAAACCTGGAGTGCGTGCCTGGACATTGTTTTTCCCTATTTTTATGTGTGGTACAATACACCATTCCCATCAGAACACTTGAATAACAGAAGAGACAGTTTTGTATGTAACGTGTTTAATAATTGTTTAATAATTTTGTCACAGGAGAGATTAGCCTCTAGGATGGAACCCAGGTAGGTAATTTCATCTTTCCTTGTGACAATATTGTCACCCACTGTAACTGAGAAGTTACAAGTTGTCGAACAGAACTTGTAAGTCGCTTTGGATAAAAGTGTCAGCTATTTTCTTTTCTATTTTTTTTTTTATATCCTTTATTTATCCAGGAATGTCCCATTGAGATACAATATATCTTCTTCCAGGGAGTCCTGACCAACACGGCACACAACACGTTTCAACATAAAAACAAGGGCATTAAACAAAAAACATACAAATCAAATATGTGATAGTGGCTTAGCCACACATTTTGCAGAGATTTGTAGCAGTGTTCCATTCAGATTATCAACACCGCAAGGTTTATCTGGTTTAAGTGATAGGAGGAGCTTTTCAATATCATTTGGACTTGTGCCTTTAAATTTAAATCGGCATTTCTTGTCATACATTATATGTTTTTTAATTACAGAGTCTGACAGCTTACCACTCATTGGCAACATTTGATTTATAATTGTGTTTACCTTGGAAACAAAGTAATTGTTGAAATGAGTTGCAATGTCAAATGGTTCATTCAATGTTTTCCATAGTCTCTTACTATCCCCTTTACACTCCTCCAATCTGGTTTGATAATAATGTTTTTTCTTCTGTAATTGTATTCATTTATAAATGTATAACTGTTGATTGATATGCACTGTCCCTGATCAAATAAACTGAGTAAACTCAAACGAAACTATTGTTTTATTGCACAATCGTAGCGGGCATTGTAACGTTTGGGGTTTTGCGAGAGAACCAGTGTTGCAGTGAAAGATTAAACAAGTGAGAGAGACAGATGGACAGAATGAATTAATGAAAACTTTATTTAACTGATTGCAGAATGGGTACAATACAGTATGGCTCAATACACACAAAATGTTTAAGGGGATGCAGAGCAGAGAAAGACTAGCCTGTGAAGGTGTCGCATTGGATTGGCAACCCCCCACACACCATTGAAATGCTAATTGTTGGGGGACCCTGATGTAAACAAGACGAAAGTATTTCTCAGGTCTGCACCCCTTAACAATTGTATGTATTGAGCTGGACTAAGCTCATTGATCTGAGTAATATTATTGGCAAAACTTAGCCTGAAGTATATAATTAGGTTGCTGTATATCAAAAAAAATAATAATAATTGTTCTTGTTACTGACTCGTGTCAATCTTCCATGTTTTCGCTATAGTGTGTAGACCTTGCTACACATGTATTTCATTCATATTGTTTATGGACAATGAGATGGGAGTGGAACTTTGTACATGCCCTTTGGGCTTCGTTCCCTCCTAGCACTGTTTTTTTAAATAATGTGCTAAATAAATAAAATAAACTAAACATATGAAGCTAAATACTCTGCTCTCACATTGTAGCTTCCTGGGGGCTTGTTCAGAGGAGGCTGCAGGTAGACGTGCTGCAGGTAGAGGTGCAGATAATTAGGTTGCTGTTTATCATAATGAAGCTAAATACTCTGCTCTCACATTGTAGCTTCCTGGGGGCTTGTTCAGAGGAGGCTGAACTCACATTTCGCCGTGAACTCAGCTGTAACATTATTACTGACTGTGGATCGCTCGTGCTATCGCGCAACGTGATTGGTTGTTTCAAAACAAAGTGGGTCTGGGAAATGAAGTGTGGATTCGCGCAAAATGAATTAATATATATACATTTAATAACGTTAATTTTTAATCGTTGGGCATGGGGGGAGGTATCAAGTCTTTTCAAGTCAAGTGAAGTTGCGTAGCAACAACAGACAATAAGTTGACTCAGAATAACTCATGTACAAATGCCGATATGCCCTACTTTGTTTACTTGTTTATTGCACAATGTCGCTCTATTGGTTGGATTCTTATTATATATTATTACTATTGTATTATGCACATCGTTGCGGGCAATTTAATTTTATAAATAATAAAAAAAAATATAAATATTAGAAAGGCCTGGGAATCAAACCCCGGGCGTCGGCTTGAAAGGAATGGGGATAAACCACTAAACCACGGTACTAGTCAAAATATATCATTATAAATAGAGCCCACCTAGCTATCTACACAAAATATATACATTGACTGCTCCATTCGACAGGTTTTAACTGGTTAATTATTTTATTCAGCAACATTGCTTTAGACATGGTATGGTATTTATTTTAGACAACAAAACATACAGATCGTTATACAGTATACTGTGTAGGACGTTGTAGCGTCCGTCTAATGACTTTGCGCCTCCTGGCGGCATAAAATAGAACAGCAGCCTGGGTTCCTAATTCATTTCCACGACGTGATATAACCGTGCTCACGTCGCGGCAAAGCGCCCAGGAAAACTAAAAGCTTCATCTGTATGTTGGAGCCAAATGTATGATTTCGTTTACTTTGTAAATAATTGTATAGGTCTATAGTCTATATTTCATATATATCATACATAGCCTATAGAAGCACTTAAAATGCCATAATCTATATAATCACTGTTGGTGCCAAATGTATGGTTGTGAAATTATTATTGTTATCGGTATGAATGAAGTCATGACTTATATACATAATGGGTTTTGTGATCATGTATTGTTGTAATTATTATATTTTTGATAAGCTAATTAGGGAGATGCCAAATGAGATGCATGTGGCTAATTTGGGGAAACAGGCATCAGGTGTTTAAAATGGGCTGGCCGTTACACAGCCAGTGTTCTAAGAATGTCTGGTATGTGGCGACACAGTTTTTTGACCGCTGCAGAGCAGCCTATGTTTTGAGTTTTGATTCTACAATATGATTTCGCCGTCAAACGGTAAGATAAACATTTCCTATGGTTCATTGTGGGGATTATTGGAATCCGAAGATCTACATTGAAAATATGAAAGGAAAATAAATGTCATATACAAAATCCGATCTCCCGAGTGCTGCTATCTGAGCGCGTCAACCAAGCGCATACCAGTAGAACCAGAAGATGCATTTACGTTGTATAAGGATTGCATCTTTACAACCATCTACACAAAAGATAGATAAAATAAATGATAAATGGACGTTGGCATGGGTGAACAGATCTTATCAAATTATAGTGTTTAACCTGCTCATACCTTGAAAACCAGTGGGGCAGCACGACCTCCTCTGCAGTCTGCACCTGTAATCACCTGGGCCCTCATTCATCAACGTGTGCGTAGAACATGTTCTATTTCCACACGTAAGCACAGAATTTAGAATGAGTGTACGCACAGGAAAGTCGGGATTCATCACACGTGCGTACGCAGGTTCTACGCACACCTGTCATGATGAATATGACTTTGATCCTACGTTTGAGCTCGTGCACTGTTTTAAGTATTTGCATACCAGAAACGCCCCGATTAACCATATACGGTAATGGAATACACCCATGAAATGTGGAAAAATGGACTAAGCCGAGGGAAGCGTGTCATGAGACAGGCTGACAGACGTGTACACTTACGGTGATGTCGGATATGATATCTATTAACCATTGCTGCCTGGGCAGCGCAAACACTAATAAATACCGCGCTGGAATATCACTGCCTTTTCCCGTGTTGTTTGATTAATACCCAGGGATTAAAGTTCTCCTCAATTTTATTCCAAATCGCGATGGATCTCCCGTCAATTTTCTACCTGCTGCATATGATTTCTAGAGGCATACTACAATCTATTTTGATGTCAGTATTGGGTAGCCTACATAAACAATAATACGAGAGCATATACAAGAACAATGAATCTCACTGCATGTATGATGTAGCCTGCCTTTCAATACATGAACTTGAATTCCATCATGTTTGTGTGCGGGACTCACAAGGCTGTTGTCACAATGGGTGGTACCGGTACAATAATAATAACAGTCCACACAATATCACGATCCATGCCATAGCCTATGTTCTATTAGGACATGATCTGTGACGACAAATGTTCTAGAATGTTTGATTAAGATATCATACTCTGACAGCATGCCTATGATCAACAAAAACGCGAACTTGAATCCCATCATATACATAGTCTGTCCACTATCTGGTGTCATTGCAATGCGTTTTCTATTCTTTCTTATACAGTAAAAAGGGGGAAGAACACTATATTCATATGACTTGTATTCTGCTTACAGCTTCGAAATTCCACTTGTTTCGTTTAACGTAAAGCCTTTTAAATATAATCAAAACGTTCCCGTGTTTCTGTGGTCTGTGCGCAAAATAATAACGAGTTGAGCTTTATGATTTATGATGAATTGAAAATGGGGGACCCTGATGTAAACAAGACGAAAGTCTTTCTCTGGTCTGCAACCCCTTAACAATTGTATGTACTGAGCTGTACTGTACTGTACCCATTCTGCAATCTGTTAATAAACTTTTCAATCAATCAATCAATCAATCAAGCTACGCGGAGCGCAGTCAGTCAGTAGCCTACACCCCGTATATTCCGATAACGCTATATAAACCATGCTGCATTCATTCTGAGAGAAAGATCTATTATTCCAAATGCTATTTATAGGGTTTTGACCATAATTAAACTACTGTTGCTATTTTACAATGAACTATAATGAATCACGGGGGTCATACAGAACACGCGCCAGTGTCTTTATTTCCGCCTTGAAACTAATGCAGAACTGAGGAGTGCTTATGCGTAGTAACGATATTCTACCACTGGGCGTCAGCTAAGTGTGCTCTGACCTGTGCGTACACGTAAGCACGGAGTCAAGTTCAAGTTGAAATTGATGAATCCCACTCTTTGCTTAGAAATGATCGTACGCACAGGGTAAGCACAAATCTGTGCGTAGAACACGTTGATGAATGAGGGCCCTGGAGTATGCCAGCTGACGAGAACAAACGTGAGTTTGGTCAAAGTCTTCTTCTTCTTCTTCTAAATGGTGTTTTACGGCGGACGGCCACCAAAATTGGGGCATTTACCGCCACCTACCGACCCGGAAATCGGGCCAGTCTTCCATTCTCCCCTCTTCTTTTTCTTCTTCAATGGTTTAATGTCAGATCGCGACCACAAAAGGTGCATACCGCCACCTACTGTACAATCCATTCAACCCCCTAACACACAAAACAAAACAAAAAACCCAGCCCTAACATCACCACCCTATCCAAACCTAATCTATGAGTCACTCATTGCCTCCTGTGGGCTGCCTCTGGCCTTCCTGAACACTCACCACCCCCTTCCCTAACTCTCTTACTTGATCACTCACAACAACCTTCTTCCCTAACTTCCCTAACGCCTTTACTACGTCCCCCATCGTCAACCCCTTCATACCCATGTCTAGTACTGCTGCTTCAACTACTAACTCTAACCTCTCTGTCCTACTGCTAACCCTCACTATCGTATTCACTACTCTCGCCACAAAGGCCACAACACTCAATTTATCCTCCCATACCCTCTCTCTATCCTCCTGCCCTACCCTTTCTGCCACATGCCCTTCTCCAAACCCCTGCACCTTATCTTGACTTCCCTGTCCTACCTTACTAGCCGCCTCTGCATACGACAACTTACCCTCCCTTCTCACTCTCTGAACCTCAACCTCACTCTTCATCACCTCACAACCCCTAAACGCTACACTATGCTCCCCACCACAACTACAACACTTCAGCTTCACTCCCTCTCCACACTTCCCATATTCATGCTCCCCGCCACACCTAGCACACCTCTGTCCCTTCTTACATGAAACTGCTATATGGCCAAATTCCTGACGCCTATAACACCTAAGAGGACTCTGAACAAATTCCCTAACCCTAAACATCCTATACCCTACAAACACTACACTAGGAACAACCTTACCCTCAAACTTAATCACTACCGTCTCCGTCTCTATCCTATCTGCTCCCCTCTTCATCCTTTCTGCACTCTTAACTATGCCATTACGCCCGTCCCTCCCTAATTCTTCCACCAGCTGCTCTATGCTAACCTCGACCGGTACCCCAGCTATCACCCCCTTATATCCTCCCTCCCTCTTCTCCCCTACTCTCACTACCTCACTTATACCCACTCCACCAATGCTCCTCATCTTCCTAGCCCTCTCCACCTGCCCTACACTTACACACCCTAAGGCCAGATTCCCATCTCCCAAACCTCTAGCATACTTTACCTCTCCTAACTGCTTACCTACGAGTTTGGGCAACTCGAACAACCCTAATTTACTCACTCCCCCCACCCCCTCAAACCTAATCACTACATGAATCACTTCCGCAACAACCATGTCTCTACCTCACCATCTGATCCACTCGAGCTATCCCCCCTACCCTTCTTCCTCTTCACCCCCTTCCCCCCACTATCCCTGCCCCTCTTCTCTACCTTACTCCACCCTACTCCCCCGCTCTCACCCCCCGCACCACACTCCATACTGTCATCTCCCATCGCCAAACTCACTCCCTCAGGGAGCAGCAAGGCGGACATACCCATCGGCTCATTCCCTTCATATCCGTCAAACGTGACCCTGCAGTCTTCACCCTTGATCCAGGAAACAAACCCCAGATACACCTTGTCATCCCCGGGGTACACAGCACGACAGCGGGAGCCCACCCTCCATGTTAGAGCCGCCTCCATGTCTCCATATCCCATCAAACAGTTCTCTCGACAAGTAAACTTAAGTCTCTCTCACTTTCGACACCACCGCTCCGGCACACCAGGACCAGACTCCATACATTCAATCTGCAAAACGCTTCCCTCCTGGCGGAGCGACTCTACTTCCCCTTCCGTCATCCTCACGCCACCGACTCGGAACAAGCCTCCCACCATCTCCTCCGAAATCCTCAACCTCCTCTGCTCCGACCACATCCAGCCGCCATCCAACACAGCCGCTCCTCCTTCCGCCATCTCAGCCATCAAAACAATTCATCTGAGAAACGACGAGCAGAAACGTTAGCTGCTAGTTTTAACCATAGATATCTATGGTTTTAACAGCGACGCGTGGCCATCTTAGATGCCGTAACTCGCTCCGTTCGCCCCGTAAACCCCTCCACTTGGTTTTTTGTGTGTCGCAAAACAGAGAATCCTTTGGTCAAAGTCTCACAGGACTTTCCTTTTCAAGGCTAAAGTAGCAGTATCTGGCCAAAGAACTCCTGGGTCCTAGTGTACCTCAGGTTACATATGTATATATTGAACACTTTTTGTCTACGTACTTGACTTCTATTTTATACTTACTATACTTTATACTTATCTATTTTTATCTAGCACAATCTCTGGAACAAAACAGAAAGAAGCATTTTATATAAAAGTATTCTGTACTTCTGTATGACAACTAATAAAGAAACTTGAACTTGAAACTTGAACTTGATGGCCGCTGGTATGAAGGACTGTCCGAGGCGGTTAGTACCAGTCTTCTCCTCAGAGTGCAGTGATGCTCTACTACATCATTGTAAAGCCATTGACCCCTCATGATTATGGTGTACAAATGACCTTCACTTCTTACCAGATAATTGACCAGATTGTTGGGGGAGGTACAGTATGTGCTTCTTTGATCTCATTCATCTTTTATAATAATCTTAATGGTTTATTCGGTATATGATTGATCAGTAAACACAATGGGTTTGATAAGCGTTTTTTGAGTTTCTTATTGTTTTGATAAGGAACCCACAGAAATGCAAAGATTTGATTCGAATCCAGGTACTTTCTGTGTGGAGTTTGCATGTTCTCCCTGTGTCTTTGTGGGTTTCCTATGGGTGCTTGTTTCCTCCCACCATCAAAGATATGTACACTCCTGTCAGTGCCCCAGACCAAGGCACTGGCAAAGATCTGGAGTGGAAGTGAACCCTGGGCAACAACTGCACCCCATAAAACACCATCTTGTTACTGAAACGTTGACACCAGATGTCAAGGGCCTATGAAACAAAAAAGGAGTAAATCCTCCAGAGAAAGGAATTGCTTAGAAGTAAAAAGGTGGGTGCTAAAACGTTTCCCCCTCTTGTATCCGCTATCCTCTACTAATTTGATCTGATTCCGACCGCAACGGACTGTGGTGTTTTACAGTTCAGGTAGATCTGGTACAGTAACTCTGACTGTGGGGTTTTACAGTTCAAACATACACAGCCTCCATCAGAGGATAGGATAACGGCTCTGTCGGGGCAGCTGACCATTATCTCCTCCATCACACACAGGTGATCAGACACACATAACACACAGGTTCAAGTTGAAGAAGTTTAATTTGTCACATGTACTGAATAATACAGGTACTTACATAATACACTTGCACTTTAAACTATTGATATGTACCACCTACACACGACTCCAAAGAGAACAGTAAAAAAATATTTAAATGTGGCGCACTGCGCTGCAGTGCAACACGGACGTCCCGGGTTCGACTCCCAGACCCGGCGACCTTTGCCGCATGTCTTTCCCCTATGTCTTCTCCCAACCTTCCTCTCTGTCGGGCCTGTCCGAAAAATAAAGCAGTAAACCAAAAAACAAATATAAAAATAAATTAATTAATAAAAAAAACATGCTGAAACATTACAAATAATTTTTCAAGCTGTAAAGGTGAGGGGGAAACTTGAAACAAGTCACCTACCTGACATACCACCAATGCTTACTTTGAACTTAGTCTCATCGAACAACTTATTTAGATGGCATTCGTCCAGAGGCCAAAATTCACATGTCTGCCAAAACCAGAATGGACTGCTCAACCTCATGCATGATGGGAAACGACTTGTTCTGGTTTGCGCAAAGCGCCCATTGGCTCAGAAAGGTTGTCACCACCCACAAGGAAGTTATGAGACGTCTATCTTATCCATCATTATTCCAATATAAACTTCAGGAACTGTCAGACAGACACCAAATTATTTTTATCAGAGTACTGAACACTTTACACATTCCTCATAAATGCTGTCTTAATAAACGTCTCTGCAATGGAGATTATATCGAAATAACAGTATCAACCCCCCTGAACAAAATATAATGAGAAAGTTATTTGAAGAAGTTCTTGGTACACAAACTCCTGTATCTGTGAGGTTTTGCCCGCTGCTCACTACCTTTTCTCTGTCTTCTTTAAGCCTACTGTTAGGAATTCCCTATTCTCTGTCTTCTTTAAGCCTACTGTTAGGAATTCCCTACTCACTCTCTCTAGCCCCCACCCTCTCGTTCCTTACCCTTAGTGGCCACACCTGTTTGGTATTCTATTATCTCTCGCACCTGTGGTGGCAGGCTAATTAGTCCCCCTGTGGGCTTTAAATACCAGGGCGCTTCCCCTCGTTTTGGCGTGGGGTCGTGTTGTATTCATGCCGAGTCATATTCCTAACATCTAGACTCTTTTCGGGAGATCCTCTGGTCTACCAATGCTGTAAGATGGACCTCTCCAGCCTTGAGATGTTTGCTCCAGCCTTCGTCTGCTGTCGCCGTAGCCTGTGGAGGAGACTGTTCTGCGCTCCCTGTAACTTCCACGGGAGGCACCTCAGCGTTCCACTGCAGACCCCAGCGCAGCTGTTCGTCCTGACGCACATCTAGACCAACGCGCATCTCCCGGACCCTCGAGCTTGGCACGCTCCTCCGTTCCAGCGCACTGACGCGCATCTCCCGGACCCTCGAGCTTGGCACGCTCCTCCGTTCCAGCGCACTGACACGCATCTCCCGGACCCTCGAGCTTGGCACGCTCCTCCGTTCCAGCGCACTGACGCGCATCTCCCGGACCCTCGAGCTTGGCACGCTCCTCCGTTCCAGCGCACTGACGCGCATCTCCCGGACCCTCGAGCTTGGCACGCTCCTCCGTTCCAGCGCACTGACGCGCATCTCCCGGACCCTCGAGCTTGGCACGCTCCTCCGTTCCAGCGCTCTGACGCGCATCTTCCAGACCTTCGAGCTTGGCACACTCCTCCTCGCAGACGCACCCCGAGGCGTCTCTCGGTTCCGACAGCGGCTACCCGGTGGACGACGCTCTCGCCACCGCCACTGTCCCGACGCGCACACCAAGGTGTGGCGCGCACTCTGTTCCTCGGCTCCGACAGCGGCCACCCGGTGGACGACGCTCTCGCCACCGCCACTGTCCCGACGCGCACACCAAGGTGTGGCGCGCACTCTGTTCCTCGGCTCCGACAGCGGCTACCCGGTGGACGACGCTCTCGCCACCGCCACTGTTCCGACGCGCACACCAAGGTGTGGCGCGCACTCTGTTCCTCGCTCCGACAGTGGCTACCCGGTGGACGACATCCTCGCCACCGCCACTGTTCCAGCTCCCTGTTCCGACGCGCACACCAAGGTGTGGCGCGCACTCTGTTCCTCGGCTCCGACAGCGGCTACCCGGTGGACGATGCCCTCGTCACCGCCACTGTTCCAGCACTCTGTTCCTCGGCTCCGACAGCGGCTACCCGGTGGACGATGCCCTCGTCACCGCCACTGTTCCAGCACTCTCTCCCTCGGCTCGGACAGCCAGCCGCCCCGGTGGCGATGCCTTCGTTCCCGTTGCTGTCCCTGTACCATTACGCATGCGCCTGGGTGAGTTTTGATTGTGATGTCACTCACCCAGCGTAGTGCCCTTGCCCCCGTTCCCGCTGCTGTCCCCGTACCTTTACGCATACGCCTGGGTGAGTTTTGATTGTGATGTCACTCACTCAGTGTAGTGCCCTTGCCCCCGTTCCCGCTGCTGTTCCCGTACCTTTACGCATACGCCTGGGTGAGTTTTGATTGTGATGTCACTCACTCAGCGTAGTGCCCTTGCCCCCGTTCCCGCTGCTGCCCCTTTACCTTTACGCATACGTCTGGGTGAGTTTTGATTGTGATGTCACTCTCCCAGCGTATTGCCTCTGTAAGTTTGTTTGGACATTTCATCTCTCAGCGTAATGCCCCTTGCCCTCGTCCCGCTGCTGTTCCCCAGCGTATTGCCTCTGTTTTTGGTTCTCACTTAGAATAGTATTTTTGGACTTTACATCTCCCCCTGTGTGTTTGTCACACGAAGATATTATTACTTTGTTCACTTTGTTATTTGGACTGTTCTGCACCTGCTCTGTTTTTTCCCTTTTGTGCATTAACTATCTCCTCTGTCCTGCAGAGCGGCCCAGATGATTTCCACCAGTCCTCCCAGTTCCTCCCTGTTTCCCAGCCCGCCTCCGCGGGCCTCAGTCCCCTCTGTTCCCTAGTTCTCCCCTTTCTAGTTCCACCTAGTTCCTGTTCCCTAGTTCTCCCCTTTCTAGTTCCACCTAGTTCCTGTTCCCTAGTTCTCCCCTTTCTAGTTCCACCTAGTTCCTGGTCCCAAGTTCTCCCCTTCTAGTTCCACCTAGTTCCTGTTCCCTAGTTCTCCCCTTTCTAGTTCCACCTAGTTCCTGGTCCCAAGTTCTCCCCTTCTAGTTCCACCTAGTTCCTTGTCCCTAGTTCCCCTAGTCCCCGTTTCTCCTGTTCCCTAGCTCTCCTAGTCCCTAGTCCTCCCTCCCTAGTTCTCCTTGTCCCTGGTTTACCTAGTCTCTAGTTCCTCTGTCCCAAGGCGTTCCCTTAACCTTCCCTTAACCTTCCCTTAGGCGTTCCCTTTCTTTCCCTTAGTGTTCCCTTTTCCTGCCCGCCTCTTAAAGGCACCTTTCCTTCCCCTCATATTATATTCCTGTATTTGTGATTCTCCCTTAAAGGGACAGTGCCCTTTTCCCTGTATTTCCCTGTTGTTCAATAAATATCTGTTTCTTGGCAAACCATCATACCTGTCTTGTGTTGTGCGATTGGGGTCGGTTACAAACCATAACAGTACGACCCCACCAAGTCTACGACCCCAGCCAGCACAGACTGTGTATGTTGAGTTTGCCTTTTTTTTTCTTGTCCCCTCCAGCTCCCCTGTTTGCTTCCCGTTTTGCCCTGTTTGACCCCCCTGTAGCTAGCCATGCCCTGGCGGCTAACCCAGTCCCTCAGCAGAGCCCCTGTCTGCTAGTCTTGCCCCGGCTGCTAGCACAGCCTCTATGTTTATGCAGCCCTTGCTGCTGGCATGGGCCCTGTAGCTAGCCATGCCCTGGCAGCTAACCCAGTTTCCCTCTGCATGGCCCCGGTCTGCTAGCTTGGCCCCGGCTGTTAGCACAGCCTCTATGTTAATGCAGCCTTGCAGCTGGCATAGGCCCTGTAGCTAGCCAGGCCCAAGCAGCTAACCCGGTCCCTCTGCATGGCCTCCACTTTTTTGTGTAGTTTCTCCCACTGCTAGGACTGCCCTTCAGCTAGCAAGGTCAGTATTCCCACAGCTAGGACTGTCCTTCCAGCTAGCTTGTTCTCTCATGCTGGTCCAGCCCTGTCTGCCAGCCTAGCTCCGGCAGCTAGCGCAGCCTCTATGTAGATGTAGCAGTACAGCTAGCATAGGCCCTGTAGCTATCAGTGCCTTGGCAGCTACCCTTTCCCTCTGCTAGCCTAGCTCGGCAGCTAGCTCGGCCTCTATGTTGATGTAGCAGTACAGCTAGCATAGGCCCTGTAGCTATCAGTGCCCTGGCAGCTACCCTTTCCCTCTGCTAGCCTGGCTCCGGCAGCTTGCGCAGCCTCTTTGTTGATGTAGCAGTACAGCTAGCATAGGCCCTGTAGCTATCAGTGCCCTGGCAGCAACCTTCCCTCTGCTAGCCCTTTCCCGGTGCTTCCATGGTTACCCCTTAGCTACCCTGCTTGCCCCTCTGTTCCTCTAGACCAGTTCCTCTAGACCAGTTCTCTAGACCAGTTCCCTAAACCAGTTCTCTGGACCAGTTCTCTTGCCCAGTTCGCTAGACTAGTTCTCTAGACCCAGTTCCTCTAGACCAGTTGCCCCTCTGCTACCCTAGTTACCCCTCGGCGACCCTGTTTCTTTTGCTAGCCCCACTCTTGTGGTGGCTTCCCCTGCTGGCTTGGCCAGTACCTCTTGTTTTGCCCCTGCCACTCTGTCTGTATTTGTTTTGGGTCGCCGGGTGGCTCCCGTTGGAGGGGGGGATACTGTGAGGTTTTGCCCGCTGCTCACTACCTTTTCTCTGTCTTCTTTAAGCCTACTGTTAGGAATTCCCTATTCTCTGTCTTCTTTAAGCCTACTGTTAGGAATTCCCTACTCACTCTCTCTAGCCCCCACCCTCTCGTTCCTTACCCTTAGTGGCCACACCTGTTTGGTATTCTATTATCTCTCGCACCTGTGGTGGCAGGCTAATTAGTCCCCCTGTGGGCTTTAAATACCAGGGCGCTTCCCCTCGTTTTGGCGTGGGGTCGTGTTGTATTCATGCCGAGTCATATTCCTAACATCTAGACTCTTTTCGGGAGATCCTCTGGTCTACCAATGCTGTAAGATGGACCTCTCCAGCCTTGAGATGTTTGCTCCAGCCTTCGTCTGCTGTCGCCGTAGCCTGTGGAGGAGACTGTTCTGCGCTCCCTGTAACTTCCACGGGAGGCACCTCAGCGTTCCACTGCAGACCCCAGCGCAGCTGTTCGTCCTGACGCACATCTAGACCAACGCGCATCTCCCGGACCCTCGAGCTTGGCACGCTCCTCCGTTCCAGCGCACTGACGCGCATCTCCCGGACCCTCGAGCTTGGCACGCTCCTCCGTTCCAGCGCACTGACGCGCATCTCCCGGACCCTCGAGCTTGGCACGCTCCTCCGTTCCAGCGCACTGACGCGCATCTCCCGGACCCTCGAGCTTGGCACGCTCCTCCGTTCCAGCGCACTGACGCGCATCTCCCGGACCCTCGAGCTTGGCACGCTCCTCCGTTCCAGCGCACTGACGCGCATCTCCCGGACCCTCGAGCTTGGCACGCTCCTCCGTTCCAGCGCACTGACGCGCATCTCCCGGACCCTCGAGCTTGGCACGCTCCTCCGTTCCAGCGCTCTGACGCGCATCTTCCAGACCTTCGAGCTTGGCACACTCCTCCTCGCAGACGCACCCCGAGGCGTCTCTCGGTTCCGACAGCGGCTACCCGGTGGACGACGCTCTCGCCACCGCCACTGTCCCGACGCGCACACCAAGGTGTGGCGCGCACTCTGTTCCTCGGCTCCGACAGCGGCCACCCGGTGGACGCCGCTCTCGCCACCGCCACTGTCCCGACGCGCACACCAAGGTGTGGCGCGCACTCTGTTCCTCGGCTCCGACAGCGGCTACCCGGTGGACGACGCTCTCGCCACCGCCACTGTTCCGACGCGCACACCAAGGTGTGGCGCGCACTCTGTTCCTCGCTCCGACAGTGGCTACCCGGTGGACGACATCCTCGCCACCGCCACTGTTCCAGCTCCCTGTTCCGACGCGCACACCAAGGTGTGGCGCGCACTCTGTTCCTCGGCTCCGACAGCGGCTACCCGGTGGACGATGCCCTCGTCACCGCCACTGTTCCAGCACTCTGTTCCTCGGCTCCGACAGCGGCTACCCGGTGGACGATGCCCTCGTCACCGCCACTGTTCCAGCACTCTCTCCCTCGGCTCGGACAGCCAGCCGCCCCGGTGGCGATGCCTTCGTTCCCGTTGCTGTCCCTGTACCATTACGCATGCGCCTGGGTGAGTTTTGATTGTGATGTCACTCACCCAGCGTAGTGCCCTTGCCCCCGTTCCCGCTGCTGTCCCCGTACCTTTACGCATACGCCTGGGTGAGTTTTGATTGTGATGTCACTCACTCAGTGTAGTGCCCTTGCCCCCGTTCCCGCTGCTGTTCCCGTACCTTTACGCATACGCCTGGGTGAGTTTTGATTGTGATGTCACTCACTCAGCGTAGTGCCCTTGCCCCCGTTCCCGCTGCTGCCCCTTTACCTTTACGCATACGTCTGGGTGAGTTTTGATTGTGATGTCACTCTCCCAGCGTATTGCCTCTGTAAGTTTGTTTGGACATTTCATCTCTCAGCGTAATGCCCCTTGCCCTCGTCCCGCTGCTGTTCCCCAGCGTATTGCCTCTGTTTTTGGTTCTCACTTAGAATAGTATTTTTGGACTTTACATCTCCCCCTGTGTGTTTGTCACACGAAGATATTATTACTTTGTTCACTTTGTTATTTGGACTGTTCTGCACCTGCTCTGTTTTTTCCCTTTTGTGCATTAACTATCTCCTCTGTCCTGCAGAGCGGCCCAGATGATTTCCACCAGTCCTCCCAGTTCCTCCCTGTTTCCCAGCCCGCCTCCGCGGGCCTCAGTCCCCTCTGTTCCCTAGTTCTCCCCTTTCTAGTTCCACCTAGTTCCTGTTCCCTAGTTCTCCCCTTTCTAGTTCCACCTAGTTCCTGTTCCCTAGTTCTCCCCTTTCTAGTTCCACCTAGTTCCTGGTCCCAAGTTCTCCCCTTCTAGTTCCACCTAGTTCCTGTTCCCTAGTTCTCCCCTTTCTAGTTCCACCTAGTTCCTGGTCCCAAGTTCTCCCCTTCTAGTTCCACCTAGTTCCTTGTCCCTAGTTCCCCTAGTCCCCGTTTCTCCTGTTCCCTAGCTCTCCTAGTCCCTAGTCCTCCCTCCCTAGTTCTCCTTGTCCCTGGTTTACCTAGTCTCTAGTTCCTCTGTCCCAAGGCGTTCCCTTAACCTTCCCTTAACCTTCCCTTAGGCGTTCCCTTTCTTTCCCTTAGTGTTCCCTTTTCCTGCCCGCCTCTTAAAGGCACCTTTCCTTCCCCTCATATTATATTCCTGTATTTGTGATTCTCCCTTAAAGGGACAGTGCCCTTTTCCCTGTATTTCCCTGTTGTTCAATAAATATCTGTTTCTTGGCAAACCATCATACCTGTCTTGTGTTGTGCGATTGGGGTCGGTTACAAACCATAACAGTATCTAATAATAATAATAATAATAATAATAATAATAATAATAATAATAATAAATGAAGACTTGATTCACATCAATTTGTAGTGAGTGTTATAGTATTTCGACCTGTTCTCATATACCCCCCACATAAGATCCAAAGGATACATAGCTGAACAAACATTATCACTGCTCTCGCAATTATAATTAGCCAAAACTATAATATAGGCCTATATCTCGTTGCACACATCTTACATGATAAAGTGTCTGCTGAATAATTCTGTTTTGCCTCAATATATATATACAATTCTGTTTTGCCTCAATATACAGTATATCTCAGTGACGGTGTGGTACGGAAACACCACCGTCCATATATGCCACACACATCAGGCGGAAAAGGGGGAAGGTGATCGGTGACCCCTCTCACCCTGCTTACTACCTCTTTAACCCCCTTCCCTCTGGTAGAAGACTCCAAAGTATCAGGTGTAGGACATCTCGTTTTAAGAATAGCACATATCCCGAGGTTGTCCGTCACCTGAACTCAAGTCCTAATGCACAGGCACTTTGTTTTGATTGATTGATTGAAAAATGTTAACAGATTGCAGAATGGGTACAGTACAGTACAGCTCAATACACACAATTGTTAAGGGGATGCAGACCAGAGAAAGACTTTCGTCTTGTTTACATCAGGGTCCCCCATTTTCAATTCATAGACATTTATGACATGCACAACATACAGATATACAGATATAAAAATCGAATCTAATCATCTAATCATGACATTTATGACACACCTGACATACAGATATACAGTACTGTTACATTAAGTGACATACAAGTTATGCAAATATACAGTACTGTTAAACATAGATGATATCCTAACCGTAAATATATAGATACGAGGGGGAGGGACATTTACGGGGGCCAGTTTCGAATTGCAGCCTCCCGTAGGTGCTCTTTGAGAGCGGGTTTCAAGGTGGGTAGGGTGCGAAACGTGTTGTCCCTTGTTTGAGCCGAATCTGGGTTGCACATGATTTGTGGAACTCCCCCTGGTGTTGTGGTCGTGGTATTCACTGATCTACAAATCCCAATCAACCATGTTGAAATGGCAATAAAATGTTCTATCTATCTATCTATCTATCTATCTATCTATCTATCTATCTATCTATCTATCTATCTATCTATCTATCTATCTATCTATCTATCTATCTATCTATCTAGATTATATAGATAAAAAAAAATCTAATGATTGCGGAGGAGGAGGCTCTTGTAGGGGATTCGGTAGTTGATGGGGAGCCAGTGGAGTAATTCCTTATAAACAGATTAAGTTTATAAGACACGCATTACTAATTTCACTTACACATAGCACAAAGTGGTTTTCGGTCCAGGCTGGAAAGACTATTGCATGTTTCATCTTCATGTCAGCCTAATATTTATGAAACATGAGTTTGCCATTAGAGTAGGGATGTGCCATTATGCTTATTCAATTTACTAACTGAATAATTATATTTATTTCATCAATTAATTACACTTACCGGAAATGAAGCTAACGGGTTGATACTTCGGTCCTTCCAGGTAGGAACAACATACATGTCTTCTATATAAATGTCCATGTCCTGATGAGGAAAAAACAAACATGATTATTAATAGTCTGCCTTCAGTACCAAAAGTTACTTTTAAATGTGTAATTAAAAAAGAGGTCATACACGTTTCAGAGCCAGTTCACCAATGAGCTTCAGGCATGCATTTCCAATCTGCAAGAAATCACAATTAAGACATGTCGTGGAATATATTATCATGTCATTATGGATCTGTGTTGTTTTATCATGTCATACAGCTTGACTCTCGGTATGACCGGGTTGACTGGTTGATGTGTGTATGTCTCTTTAAGAAGACTCCAGGGACTGACATCTCCCCAGTCATAACAGAGTTGTTGTTTGCTTCCAGTTACTGAGAAACCATTTTGTTTGCCTTCGTCATCATATCTGATATAATATGTTACGTCTGACAACTGTGTATTTGGCATATGTCTGAACAGAACTCTTGGTCATTTTATGGCCAGAGGCTACTGTGTAAACATGTGTCTTTGACTGTAAACTGAACTTTCATTGTGGCCACGCTGAAATAACCTTTCTATTATTTGTTAATAAACCTTTCTATTATTATTATTAATAATGACTCAGAATGATTTGTAAACGGCTCATCGTTTAAATCCTTAGAGATTTCCCATTACAGACATTATAGTGAACATGACTGAAACTCTCCCTTCGGTAATAAATGTTAATCTGTTAGACCATGTGACTACTCACAGTTGAATCCATATAGCTGTTCAACCCAAGGCTCCAAAACTCATCCCGTGTCAAACAAGTTTGTCCTTCCTTCACAATTATTTCTTCCGAAGGCCTCTTTCGGTCCAGGACATAACTGAGCTGAAGATAATAACCATTGTTGTGATACAGATGAGTAGTTTTACATAGAAAGTAATTATTTGTAGAAATTTGCCTACCAGTTGTTGTTGGATAGGGTTTCGGGACTTCGCCCAGGGTTGGTCTAGTGAGTACTCATTGTCCACTGGAATCTCAAGTTCTACAGGGATGGACATACACAAAAATATAAGAGAAATAGTAACAATGTTTAATAAAACTAATAGTGTAGAGGTAAGAATTACTGTAGGTAGGCATAGGGATGGGAATCGAAAACCGGTTCCCGTTGGGAACCGGTTCCTAATTGGTCGATGCCTGGAACCGTGTGGCTCCCGTGACTTCCGATTCCCTTATTGCTGCCAGGTTTTTCCTACAGTTGCGCAATAAAGTTAGCGTTAGCATGTAGCCATGGCAGACTCTATTTCATTCCTTAAGGGCTCGAAATTGCCTGGGTTTTGGTAATATGCTCCCGAAATGCTCCCGCTGTTTGGCTACTTCTATGTGCAGTGAAAACTACTTGAATGCTTTAGAACCTAGTCATTGATTTAGTTCAGGGTGAGCTCAAATTAGCCGCGGAGCTAACGCTAGCTAACGTGAGCTAACGCTATTTAATCAAGCTCACAAAGAGAGATAAACAGCTGACAGCGGATAGTACAGGTACAAATACAATAAAACAGCAGGTGGGGGCTGTTGTGTAAACCGTGTACTCTTTAGTTCACATATAATAAGAGACGGAGTGTTTGTTTACTAGTCTCTGTAAGCCAGGAAGTACCATGGTGCAACATACAAATGTGTCCGTGTAGCAACACAAGCCAATACCTTATAGGACAGGGGCCCGGGGAGGGAGATCTGTGTGTGTGTGTGTGTGTGTGTGTGTGTGTGTGTGTGTGTGTGTGTGTGTGTGTGTGTGTGTGTGTGTGTGTGTGTGTGTGTGTGTGTGTGTGTGTGTGTGTGTGTGTGTGTGTGTGTGTGTGTGTGTGTGTGTGTGTGTGTGTGTGTGTGTGTGTGTGTGTGTGTGTGTGTGTGTGTGTGTGTGTGTGTGTGTGTGTGTGTGTGTGTGTGTGTGTGTGTGTGTGTGTGAGAGACAGAAGTCAGAGGAATAACGACCTGTTATTCAATAGATTAAATTAGTTTAAGAATAAAAAAATAAATACATTTTAATCTCAAATACATTATTTTATTTAAGTGTAGGCTATAGTTAATGTTTTATTTTTTACAGTTTTTGTATTTTTCTGACATGGGGGCTCAACAATAAATGACAATCAGAAATGTCAAGTTGCATGTTGTTATTCTAACCAGCTTAGACCCCTACGCTCTGCATCTTCTGGCCGCCTCAGACCTACTCCTATCCAAGCTCCGGGAGGGTCATCAAAGAGAAGTCGCCTATTCTCAGTCCTTGCCCCACAATGGTGGAATGAACTACCCACCCCAGTTAGGACAGCCGAATCACGTCCAATCTTTCGCCGTCGACTAAAGACGCACTTCTTCAACCATTATCTGAATAAAAAAAAATATATCTAACCCTAACTAACCGTACTGTCATGCACTTGTCCTAATAAACTAACCTACACTGTAGCACTCAACACTTTGATGAACATAGTTGCTCAGCTGATAGAGTTGTGCCCTTCCTGATGGCTTGTCGTACAGAACTTGTAAGTCGCTTTGGATAAAAGCGTCAGCTAAATGACTAAATGTAAATGTAGTTCTGTTGCATTTCCAATTTATTTATTTAAATTATAAATTGATCAGGTATCGATAAGGGAATCGATAAAGAATCGAATCGATAAGCAGAATCGATAATGGCATCGTATCGATAAAATCCTATCAATTCCCATCCCTAGGTAGGCATAGGTTTTTATAGGCCTGCTTCTGCTGCAGAAGCCAGGTTCTATGGTGTAATAGTTAGCACTCTTGACTTGGAGCAATTAAGAGTTCACTATTTAAGGTGGTGGGTGGCAGTTTAATATGATTATTGGACAAATCATGCATGGTTTCAGTCAAGGCGGCTAAACTTGAATTTAAGACATTTTAAGACTTTCTAAGGACCCATGCATGCAATTCCACTTACTTGTCATTGCTGGGGGCAGACCTGAACCCGCTTCAGGGAGCACACCTTGAGCTGCTTCCAGTGATAGATCAAGGACTGCTTCCTGTGACACTGTAAGCGGATGACAAACACAGCTTACCAAGGAACAGTGAAGTTCACTATTTAAGGCGGTGGGTGGCAGTTTAATAAGATTATTGGACAAATCATGCGTGGTTTCAGTCAATAGGTGGCTAAACTTGAATTTAAGACATTTTAAGACTTTCTAAGGACCCAGGCATGCAATTCCACTTACTTGTCATTGCTGGGGGCAGACCTGAACCCGCTTCAGGGAGCACACCTTGAGCTGCTTCCAGTGATAGATCAAGGACTGCTTCCTGTGACACTGTAAGCAGATGACAAACACAGCTTAGTAAGGAACAGTGAACTTGATGAATGAAGACATTTATACATTATTTCCTAGATCAATTAAAAACAGGATTAATGCATTAAATATCTTTAATGCAAGTGCAAGTAGAAAATGTACCCAATACAGCCTGGTGGTAGCTGTTTATTGCCACCGCTGTCCCAAATAATTTTTTGATGTTGTCCATTCGCTTCTTGTTTTTGTTGTTGTTGAAGTGTTCTATGATGTTTCTCATCAGGAACAGATGGGTCGATGGTAGTTGCTGCGTTAAAAAGTAATTGTTCTTTCTCATTTGTGCAATTTTGTGTATTTTGGTTACAAATGTTGCCTGGCAGTAGAGGCAGTGGTAATGATAGTCTGGGCTGCCTGGTCTGCAGTCCAATCCACATCTGGGCAGGGGCTTGCATGATAATATATGGTGCGAAGCATTTTTTTTTCTCTTATAATTGTTGCCTGGTCATCAAAGAGAAGTCGCCTATTCTCAGTCCTTGCCCCACAATGGTGGAATGAACTACCCACCCCAGTTAGGACAGCCGAAACCCGTCCAATCTTTCGCCGTCGACTAAAGACGCACGTCTTCAACCATTCTGAATAAAAAAAATAAAATAAAAAAATATATAACCCTAACTAACCTTACTGTCATGCACTTGTCCTAATAAACTAACCTACACTGTAGCACTCAACACTTTATGAACATTGTTACTCAGCTGATAGAGTTGTGCCCTTCCTGATGGCTTGTCATACAGAACTTGTAAGTCGCTTTGGATAAAAGCGTCAGCTAAATGACTAAATGTAAATGTATTCCCCCTCAAATGTATATACTCTATTATTACTAGATCTGGTATGTCAACACTTTATGAACATTGTTACTCAGCTGATAGAGTTGTGCCCTTCCTGATGGCTTGTCGTACAGAACTTGTAAGTCGCTTTGGATAAAAGCGTCAGCTAAATGACTAAATGTAAATGTATTCCCCCTCAAATGTATATACTCTATTATTACTAGATCTGGTATGTCATAAATGTCTAGATGTAACATTACTGTCTATGTACCTATATAAATGTATAGATGTAGCAGTACTGACTATCTGTATGTCATGTATGTCATATATGTCTATATGAATTGAAAATGGGGGACCCTGATGGAAACAAGACAAACGTCTTTCTCAGGTCTGCATCCCCTTAACAATTGTATGTATTGAGCCGTACTGTATTGTACCCATTCTGCAATCTGTTAAATAAAGTTTTCATTCATTCATTCATACCTATGTAAACGAGACGAAAGTTAAGTTGAAAATGGGGGATCTATGTAAACGAGACGAAAGTGAAGTTGAAAATGGGGGACCCTGATGTAAACGAGATGAAAGTTAAGTTGTGTATGTGTCGTAAACGAGAGAGGGAGCGAGCGAGAGAGCCCCCCCCCCCCCCCCTCATGCAGGAGTGCAAATACTTGACAGTCCGTCCAGGCCACTAATACTTGTCTACGCCACGAAGCCCCGCCTCAAACCCGTCCACGCCTGGCTCTGCGGCTCTGCAGATACCCCCTACTCCCCCTTGTGACAATAGGGGGTATCTGCAGAGCCAGGCTGGACGGGTATAAGTGGTCTGGACAAGTATAAGTGGTCTGGACAAGTAGTTGCGAATGGGGGGGGGGGCGGGGTTCGTCTCGTTTACATAGGTACATTATACATAGACAGTAATGTTACATCTAGACATGTAATAATAGAGTAAACTTGTACCCATACAGTGTTACATCTAGACATACCAGATCTAGTAATAATAGAGTAAACTTAACTTTCGTCTCAGTAACAATGTTCATAAAGTGTTGAGTGCTACAGTGTAGGTTAGTTTATTAGGACAATTCCACCATTGTGGGGCAAGGACTAAGAATAGGCGACTTCTCTTTGATGACCCGACTTCTCTTTGATGACCCTCCCGGAGCTTGGATAGGAGTAGGAATAAACTGTACATATACAGCACTGTTTGAACCTGGCACACAACATACTTCACATGTCATTTTTCTTTTTGTGGAGACGAAGATGATGAGTACCGGTCTTCTCCTCAGACATAAAATCAGTTTTTCAATACAAGTACGACTCAAGACACAGAACATTAGTATGCAAAATAAAAAATGAACACAGATTTTGAGTGTGAATGAAAACTTTATTGCAACAAGATTGCAGAATGGGTACAATACAGTACGGCTCAATACACACAATTGTTAAGGGGATGCAGACCAGAGAAAGAAGTTTTGTCTTGTCTTCTTGTACTGAAAACGTGACTGTTAGCACAGAGACGGCTGCAGTTACACACAGGGCCATTTTCGTTTCGTTTTCAGGGTCAGTTTCGCTTTTCAGAACGAAACGTAATGGCAGGCAAGTTGCCCAGTCCACACGAGCGCTGGATTTAATATAACCATGATTGTATGTGCGCAGTTGCACTGTTCGGCCACACACAACCGGGGATTTGCTACACTGCAACCCCGGTCTTTGAAAACCGGAGTCCAGGGTGAAGTTTTGCGGTTTTGTGTGGGCATAGCAACCAAGGTTCCCAGTGTACAGCAGAGCTGTCGCAATTATTTCCCATGTTCACGGCAGACTGTAAAAAAACAATAGCAAGTTAGCAACCGAGCGCGGGGTAGAGAGATTAGTGTCTCGTTTACATCAGGGTCATATCGACCCTGTACCCGTTGCTCTTGAAGGGCTATTAGACAAGTACAGTACAATGAGAGAGGTAGTGCGACCTTCCACACGTTACTCTCCCAGTGAGAATCTGCGCTGCCAGGCTGGCCGCACATGCGTCGGAGGAAAGCATGAGACAGTCTCCGGAGTTTCTTTCCAGCGATACGCGTCCGGCGTAGATGACAACATATTTAGTATGATTACAAATCCTGAAAATTAAGAAGTTGTCCTTTAGGTGGTCAGAGACTAAACCATTTAGGCGGGATGACTAACAGCTATAGTCAGAGAACACCCTGGAGTGTGTGCGTGTGTGTGTGTGTGTGTGTGTGTGTGTGTGTGTGTGTGTGTGTGTGTCTGTGTGTCCACCCATGTACATGCAGGTGAGTTAAAGGAGAAATGTAGGTGTCATGGGGGGGGGGGGGGGTACAGGTATGGACAGGGTAATAGTAGAAAGACATAAATACAGGCAATAAAATGTCATCTGAATATAAAAAATATGAGAAAAATAAACAGTATTATTCAGGCGAGGGTCTGTACCCTAACTGGCATGATATACATTATAGGTGCTGCAGGTTTTGGTGGTTAAGAGTCAGACACAGTTAGCAGTCAGACATTCCTAATAGTCGTGCAGCCATTAGTTCTCCAGCTGCTGGCAGCAGCATCTTTGAGGGAACAAAGTGACAACTAAATACACATCCTCCAACTGTTGACACACTGACTCTATTATTACATGTCTAGATGTAACATTACTGTCTATGTATAATGTACCTATGTAAACGAGACGAACCCCGCCCCCCCCCCCCCCCCCCCCCCATTCACAACTACTTGTCCAGACCACTTATACTTGTCCAGACCACTTATACCCGTCCACGCCTGGCTCTGCGGCTCTGCAGATACCCCCTACTCCCTTGTGAACGTGGAAGGGTTAAAAGACACGCCCGCATATCCAGCGCTTGCGCAGTCTACTGAAAACACGTTTTCTTGCATGTACACACTCACGAGTCACAACACCGACACATTGTTGCTTTTTATCGGCTCTGGCATGCAATTAATATTTGGCGCATTTGTCGCTGCGACCGAACTTGTTGGCGGAATCGACAGTATCGACTTGACTGATCAGAATTCGCGGATTGTTTTGGAGCGTGTTTTCTCATTTAACGATGTTTCACTTTCAACAACAGACATTCAGGAATTTCAATATCAATTTCCACACGATAAATGAGAGAATTGCCTTTTCAAGTGGTGATCTCATAACAGGTCAAATTTCATTCGATCTTACAAAGAAAACGAAGATTAATTCTATAGAAATGACACTAAAGGGAATGGCAACTGTTAGCTGGTCTGTCTCTGGCGGAGGATCTAAACGGAATCGACGGAGACGGAGACAAGTTAGTGCAAAAATAAAATTCTTCAACTTCAAAAGTTTTATCATACAAGGAAACAACGGTAGGTCATGCATTCGATTGCAAGGTTTTGGTATGGATATTGCAAGCAATCACCACCCAGGAATGCAGTGACACAAGTTATAGACACAAGCTACACTCTTCATGGGACCAAGTAAGGTTTCGTCGATAATCCAATTTACAGTTACCCGCACCCCACCCAGCCACCTCCAATGTACAGTTTCCCGCACCTCACCCACCCACCTCCAATGTACAGTTTCCCCACCTCACCTACCCACAACCCACCTACCCAACCTCCTCCAATGTGCAGTTTCTTCGTCAAACGTATATTCTCTTTTTTACTCTTTTTGTATCACACTGTATTTGTAAATCTGGTATGTCATACATGTATAGATGTAGCAGTACTGTCTGCCTGTCTCTGTATGTCATATGTTATGATTAATTGAAAATGGGGGACCCTGATGTAAACAAGACGAAAGTCTTGCTCTGGTCTGCATCCCCTTAACAATTGTGTGTATTGAGCTGTACTGTATTGTACCCATTCTGCAATCTGTTAATAAAGTTTTCAATCAATCAGTCAATCAATTACTAACAGGAGCACTCATTCAAGAGTACTACGACTAGACTATGCTTGCACGGTTGCACCTCATGGTACCAAAGCACCTCAAAGGCACAAAACAAGACTACAAACATCACAAAACAAACTGGTCAGACTACTGCTTGACCTAACTCCTAAAACCCACCTCACCCATGCCCAATTTGACATCCTAGGATGGCTTAGAGTAGACGACAGAGTACAGCAGCTTGCAATGGGCCTGGTCTACAAGATACACTACACCACTAAGATACCCATGTACATGTCGAAATACTTCCCAAAGGTCAGTGAATTCCACGACCACAACACCAGAGGGAGTTCCACAAATCATGTTCAACCCAGATTCGGCTCAAACAAGGGACCATTATGAATTGAAAATGGGGGACCCTGATGTAAACAAGACGAACGTCTCTCTGGTCAGCATCCCCTTAACAATTGTGTGTATTGAGCTGTACTGTACTGTCTGTACCCATTCTGCAATCTGTTAAATAAAGTTTTCACACGTTTTACAATTATGCCACAACAATGTGGAACGCCCTACCCACAGCCGTAAAATAATGTGAATCCCTACCCACCTTCAAAACCGCCCTCAAAGAGCACCTTTGAGGTGCAATTCGAAACTGGCCCTCGTAAATGTCCAAACCACCCAACCCCCTCCTAATGTACAGTTTCTTCCTCCTCGAATGTATATATTTTCTATTAGGATCTCTGTTAAACAGTACTGTATATTTGTATATCTTGTATGTCATAAATGTAACAGTACTGTATATCTGCATGTCGTGTATGTCATAAATGTCATGATGTATATCTGTATGTCATAAATGTCATTATGAATTGAAAATGGGGGACCTGATGTAAACAAGACGAAAGTCTTTCTCTGGTCTGCATCCCCTTAACAATTGTGTGTATTGAGCCGTACTGTATTATTGTACCCATTCTGCAATCTGTTAATACAATTTTCAATCAATCAATCAATCACTCTTTTATTCTCTCCAGCAATTGATGGTTCCACAAAACTTGAGCCTGGCACCCATGTGTACCCGTTTACATGCCAAGTCCCTGATGGGTGCGTATCCTGTTCAGCTAGGCCTAAATTATCCCTGAAAAAATTGTATTGCACAAAAATGTAATGAAAAATCTGCCCTGATGTATGAACATGGAAAAGTTTCCCCCAAAGCTAAAACATTGTTTATGATGTCATCAAGAGACATAGCCTACTACTGTTTAAGGGAGCTGTGAGAATGGGAGACCAACTTGACTTTGACTCTTGATTTCTGATCTTTTGGGATGTTATGTATCAATTCAACGTTCTAAAATCACAAGGCTATAAATGTTTTTTAATATTATTTACTTGCATTTATATAGCGCTTTTCTAGACACTCAATGTAGGGTGGAAATGGCCTCCTTCACCACCACTGGTAGCACCCAAAATTGGGCTACGCAGGCTCAATGGCTACCATACACTGGCACCCGGCACACATCACACTACACAATGGCTGAACGACAGGAGACAGGGATTGATATCAGCCAATTAAGGGGAAATAACACTCTAAAGGGACCCATGTTTATTTCCTGTTGCAATGGTTACTAACTCAATAGATGACAGGAGACAAACGTGGGTCCAAACTGTTCCCTAGCAACAGAATTCCACTGAATTGTGAATTCAGTTTGAAGGTGGATTTTCATTGAAAACCTACGTACATACTGGTATTAGCTATAGCACTGTTCTATGCTGATTGTTGCAAGATTTCACCCAACCTCTTGTTCTTAATCTCCAAATCCAATGATTCATACAGAGACTTCCCATCATCCTTCCGTGGGGCTCATGGTCAAATAGTCTACACATTAACAGTGGGCATCGACAGGCCTTGGCATCTCGCCAAAGACTTTGTGACAGACTTGAACTTTGTAAACCACATCGACGCCAACCGCCGCGACCTTATGGTAAGTGTCCTCCCATTGACCATATTCACACGGCAGCCATTTTGCTCCTATGGACCTATAGGATCAGTGCTCTCATAAGTGAAATGTTTTTTTTTGTCAAAATGACGACAATACCTAAGGTCTTTGGCACTCGTTTCAGGGAGCCAGCACTTGGTGTTAGGGGTGCACGATATTGATTTTTTGACCCCGATACCGATAACTTTCTGCTCCTCAAGACCGATACCGATAACCGATATTTATTGTATTATAATTTTTTTTTAAATGTATATTCCTGTAGTTTTGACCTAACCAGATGTATCATGACATGAGCGTTACTACTATGAACAAAACAAAGCCAAGACAACAGTTTGACTGATAAAGTGACCATATTTATTTTTCCAAATAAATATAATTTGAATCAGAAAATTCACAATCCGTCAATAACTTATAATACATCCAACCTAACAAGTCACCTGCAACATCACCACTGTTGCAACTCCTGATGAATTTAAAATGGGGGACCCTGATGTAAACAAGACAAAAGTCTTTCTTTGGTCTGCATCCCCTTAACAATTGTGTGTATTGAGCTGTACTGTATTGTACCCTTTCTGCAATCTGTTAATAAAGTTTTCAATCAATCAATCCACTACGATGGTGTGTTAACACTTTGCCGCCCAACCACGAGTTAACTCGTGTTTCGATTCCACCCGTTGAGGACCAGAGCCACGAGTTAACTCGTGGCAAGTTGTTATTGTTTTATTCCATATTAATAACGGTATTAACATCGCCGATCGACTTGCAGGACCTACCCGCATATTTGATTTTCGAAACATGCAATACCGGCCAGATCCAGCCAGATTTTTTTTTACTGTCTGTGGGCGTTTCATATGAGCCTCGATCCCACCGAACATACTCCACACTCCGAACGCAGATTTCAGCCTGGAATAATGGGATTTATGATTAGCCAATGGACATATCGATCTACCAGATTCCGATGACTAATGACGAAATGCTGCCGGCGATCACATGGCCTGACGTAGGGCTGGGCGATATGGCCAAAAACGTTATCGCGATAAAATTATAAAATTATTTTCATATAACTCGATATAGATAATTATCGTCGATACAATGTCTGTCAAGTTTAATTAACTTCTTATGCCCGGCGCCGATGGACGGGCTATTAATAGACTTGTTTTGCTGCTGCGAATGTCTCGAGTTGATGTCGTCATCAGTCCGCGCACGTTAGCAGTTAGCCAGAGCAAACGGTGTATCCAATGTACTAAATATGACCCTAAAATACTCCGTTCCTCCCCAATACATTGCAACGACGTCCACTGCATACCCCACACTACTCTAACCGTTACCTCAGAATTCACGCCACACACTCACTCGGCACGTAAACTATAAAATAGCGCTGTGCAAGCTAATTATCCTAGCCAGCCTTGTTTCCAATATACTAACTATTACCCTAAAATACTCTGTTCCGCCCCAATACATTGCAACGACGTCCACCGTATACCCCACACTACTATAACCGTGGCCTCAGAATTCACGCCACACACCCACTCGGCACGTAAACTATAAAATAGTTTCGTGCAAGCTAATTATCCTAGCCAGCCTTGTTTACTACTTGAGTCCTACCTCCGAGTCTCCTTCCGGGTCTCCTTCCGCTGTCGGCCATCTCCTTCACTGATTGGTTGTTAGTGCGTGTGCTCATATCCAAGCTTGGAAAATCGATATATCGAAACTTTGCGACCACGTTTCATGTTTATTCCGAGGAAATAATTTATCGCGATAGTTATCGTTATCGTTTTATCGCCCAGCCCTAGCCTGACGGTAGGATACTATTCACCCAAATTACAGCTGGATTGGACATTGTTTTAAAACGCAACGTGATCGATCAATGAAAATAGCTATTTGAACACACACTGTATTGCTAATCAATAATATTAATCGGCGTCCCCCGCCGCCCCCATTTCATCCATAGATGCTCTGTAATAGTCCGGATGCTACGCAGTTTGTTTTATTTCATTCGTATATATACAGCAGAAATGGCGTTTGATATAACGTGACTAGCCTTTAGCCTATTATCTAGCTCCCCAGAAAAAAGACGAGGCGAAAACCGCGATAAACCTTATATTCACGGCGCTATAAAATGACAACCAACCGATGGATTTTTATTTTCTTTAAGCCATTATGAAGGCACGGTTTATGCACTCAAGTGACAATGAGAATGGACAGATAGCAATACTATAAAGTATATATATAGCTGTTAGAAAGTACATCAGTTTGTTGACAACGCTCGGTCCTCTGGACTATAAATCGCCTCAGGACTTTGGTCGTCAATGTGTTAAAAGCCTGCGACGACGCGCGAGCAGCTAAAGCTACTGTGAATCCAAAGCCAGCTACAAAGGAACCCGCAGCGCTTGTACCTATTGACGAGGCGTTTGCTAAATTAAAGAAGTTTGACAGAAATGACCCAAGGGCTCAAACCGCTAGCTTTTAAGCAGTGCTTGGTGGTGCAAATTAACCTGGCTACTACGGAGCAATAAGTGACTGCGTATTCAACCGAGGGTTGCATCACAGTCATGAAAGGGGCTAGATTTGCAGCAGCTTTAGCTGCACGTGCGTCGCCGTAGGCTGTTAACACACCATCGTAGCAGGTGACTTGTTAGGTTGGATGTATTATAAGTTGTTGCCCTTTTCCCTCCTCGTGGAACTTCTGCATTGCATTTGTTACAAATAGCAAGCAAACTTTTTTCCTCTGAAACTATTCCCACACTACTGACGCCATCTTTGTTTACATCCGCGCTGCTTCGAAACGTACGTGGCTACGTCACAGCCAAGAAAGGGAGCGCTGGATTTGTGTAAAACACCCTCTTCCTAAACCACACGCTATCAGTCGTACCACAGTACTGGCAAAACGGGAGGAGCCTACAGTAAAAACAAACGCCCTTCATCCCAATTTACCAAAAATATATGTTATATTATCGGAGCCATCAATAACGTTATCGGGTTTATCGGGATGACGTCATAATTGCTGATATCGGCCCGATAATTATCGTGCATCCCTACTTGGTGTTGTTGTCAAAATATGTAATTTGCTCAACTGAGTTTCCGTAGTAGTTCAGCATAAACTCTGTGCAAGGCAAAGTAGAGACATCTGCAGACACGCTAGACATACCTTAGTTTAGTGACACATCACACATCCACTGAAAAAAGGCAAAGTGTTTTCCTCTGCCCACACCAAACACAGGAAGTGGGAGAGTAGGATAGTGGTGGAGTCATCACACACACGGTTTACTGCCTCATCAGAAAACACACACACACACACACGCACATGCACACACACACACACACACACTACTATGGACCAACCTGTCCTGTAGCATCATGTACATTGTTACTTAACTTGTATATTCTTGTACTGAACTTTTAAATCTTTTTTAACTTGGAAGTTTTCTTGTTTCACTGCGCCATATCACCAAGCCAAATTCCTGTGTACATTGTACATTTGATGGACACATTTATTCTGATTCTGACGACGAGTGCAATTGTAACCTGTGTTTTGGCCTCACACAGCTCGTCTCTTTGTGTCTCGAACACGGGCCTAGAGATAATAATGGTAATAGTTGATGATATTGACAGTCAAAGGAAGCTGATAACTAAGGTTAAATTAAAATATCACATCATGCTGTTCACTGCCTACTGCCCCTTTGCCTAATAGTTCAACTACAATTGTCTCTTTGTCTCTCTGTTGGTGTTGTTGCTGTGTAGGCCTCTCTTGCAGGCTCAAACAGTATGACCCTGTGTTGTCTGTGGTGTGCCTCAGGTCCCATCTCAATGACCGTCCGCCTGGAAAGGAGTGGCTTTGTACCTGGTATTGTAAATCATACAACTTTGTGTGTGTGTGTGTGTGTGTGTGTGCGTGTGCGTGTGCGTGCGTGCATTTTCAACCTGGTGCCAAAACCCCGTACACTGGGATTCGATACCATTAACACATTGACCGCCGGGGGTTGTGCCCATCTCATACCCCTCTCTGCCACCGTTAAAAGCCTATGGAGATGTTTACCTTCTTTGCAGGGCTATAACTTTTTAAATTGTATTGCTATATTGACATTACTATGGCCCATTCAACATCGATTATCTATCGTTCAGGATGTGGGAACGTTATACTTTTTCATTCATACATTGTTGTGTTAATACCTTCGAGAATATAAGTATGTTTTTAATCTTTTCTGCTGTAATTCCAAAACGCTAGTTATAGGCCCAAACACATGATAGATTATCGATTGCCGTTTCTTTCCCCATACACGCTATATTAAAAAATTCAAAGGTATATGATCGGTATACATTATGCGTGGAGGAAAGGGGGGGGGGGTCGTTTATAATTCCTTGATCATCAGTAACGGCTTTATGTAGTATAGGTGATATATTGATCAGATGGTTTGCAGTGAATTATTTTTTTATTAGCGACCTGAATTCATATTTCATCAACCGAGTCTACCATTGGGAAACCAGCCCCATCAGGAGCTCAGATGTGAAAAAAGCGCCCCCTATCGTCTCCCAGATGGAAATGCACCTTTTTGGAATGGACTCAATGAAAATGGATGAGAAATTTCTTTTCCGGAATCCACATTTTACTTCTCACGCATGTAACCGGAGATGATCCCAGTCATTGTGGAGCCTCAGAACAGCGTGTAATATGTGTTTTACAGTATGTGCGTTGGATCAATAAAAGGATCGATTTTTGGAATGGCGATCAGGAATTGGAATAATCTTTTTGGATACCATCTGATCTCAGGTAAGGAATCTATTTTACCAGTCTTAGGATAATCAGACCTGTTTTCACTGAGATATAAGCTTTTCCCCTATGTGTCATATGGCTGTTTGGCTGTGCGAGCGATCAGGAAATATATCAGATCAGATATCAGATTGCGGCCCCAGCGTGCATACGTACACATATACTATCAATAATCTAGCGTTTATTTGAAAACGATTCATAAATAGGCTGAAAAATTAGAACGTTTTTTGTGTATTCTAGAATATTCAGTTTATTATGGAATATTTTAATTTTCCTTGAAAACGAGGGCTTTTCAAGATGCTATAAAACGGAAATTAACCGATAAAAAAACAATCCGCTTCGACAATGCTGACTGGAAAATGAGTCATTGATAAGCGACGGGCAGATTAGACACATAGCCATAATTTAAAACATAGATTAGGCGATATTAACGCTAACATTGAAGTGGATGGTGGGCATTCAAGCACTAAATCGTGCGCCCCCTGCTGGGCACTGAAAGTGTTAAAGGTTCATGCTTTTCCCCATCTCTGGCTGACATCACCATTGTGATACATGATGGTTAGGCCTTTGTGTTTTCCTCAGTGATGGATTCTCTTTTGTCGGTCATCAGCGTTTTGTACTTGCTGAAGCTTCTCTCTGTATAATTATTTTGTAAGTTTAAATATCAACCACCGTTTTAAAGTCTTAGTGAAGATTGATTTATATGAAAACCGATGTATGTATAATTTAGCTAGCTCGCCAACGTTACTGTGATTAAAGCAAACTTTATATATATTACATTTTTTTTTTTTTTATTACATTTTTTTCAGGGGGGCTGGGAGGTTGGCTGGGAGGCCCGCCCCACCAAGGCAATGGTAGCGGAAACACTATACAAGAACCACATCAGTTATTTCCTTAAAGTGACCTTTATTTTCCTCGTTCCTTTAAAGGAAAACTCCAACATTTTGGGAAATTAGCTTATTTGCCATCTACCCTGGAGTTAGACAAGAAGATACATACATTTTTCTTCTCTGTGCATGCAGTAGGAGTAGGAAGACGTTGGGAACTAGGCTAATGGAGGAACCTACTTCCAGTGACTGACGCTAAGCTAGGCTAACGGTGCACGTCTTTCTACTCCTACTGCATGCACAGAGAAGAAAAAGGTATGTATCTTAACACTCCAACTCCGCGCCGGTGCATGAGGAAGGATAATAACTATAATCTAGCGTTGATTTCAGGAAGATTCGATAATCAGGCGAACAATTACAACGTGATAACTGGATTTCACTAAAGGGCTATTATCGCGTCTTTTCCTGGGATTACTAAGAATCACCCAAACTATACTCATATTCAAAACGGTATAAAACGGAAATGTATGGATGAAAAAACAATCAGTTTTTTGCATGTTGACCAGAAGCAACTCACTGATAATCGACGGTGTTATTAGATCCATAGCTATAATATTTAATATATTTTAAGCACTCGCAAGTTTCGCAGTCTCCCCATTGCCTTACAGCGATTTCTACCCAGAAGTTACAGCGACCCCTGGCGCTGAATGAGTTAAATTAAAAACAGTTGGATAATAATAATAATATAATAATGCAGGACTTTAGAGAAGTCTTTATTTGGCATGCAAACGACACACACATGCGATGGGCGGCACACACACACACAGGAACACACACACATGCAATTCTTTGTGTCGCCGATGTGATTGAGTCTCTGCACTTGACCCATCCCGTCGTCCTTCCCCCCCAAGGACAGCCGGGATCAGATAGGGCGTCGGCGAGGTACCGAGCCCCGGGGACCAATCCAAGTGCTCCTGCCGGTCTTCGACAGCGTTAACGATCTGTTTTTGTGCATGTTTTTCCATTGGGTTTCGCTTATCGGGGGGAGGGGGGGGGGGGGGGGGGGGGGGACCCTTGCGAGCACGGGGAGAACATGCGAACTCCACACAGAAAGGCCTGGGAGATACCTCACCTGGGTACCTGGCAACACGGAAACCTGATCCCCAAGCGGGAATCGAACTCTGGACCTTCTTGCTGTGAGCCGACAGTGTTAACCACTACACCACCGTGCCGCTACTGTAGATATGTAGATACTGAGGTAGGGAGGTTTGTGATCATGTTCTTCATTTAAAAACAGTTACATACTGAGGCAGGGAGGTTTATGATCATGTTCTTAAATTAAAAACAGTTACATACTGAGGCAGGGAGGTTTATGATATGTTCTTCAATTAAAAACAGTTACATACTGAGGCAGGGAGGTTTATGATCATGTTCTTAAATTAAAAACAGTTACATACTGAGGCAGGGAGGTTTATGATCATGTTCTTCAATTAAAAACAGTTACATACTGAGGCAGGGAGGTTTATGATCATGTTCTTAAATTAAAAACAGTTACATACTGAGGCAGGGAGGTTTATGATCATGTTCTTCAATTAAAAACAGTTACATACTGAGGCAGGGAGGTTTATGATCATGTTCTTCAATTAAAAACAGTTACATACTGAGGCAGGGAGGTTTATGATCATGTTCTTAAATTAAAAACAGTTACATACTGAGGCAGGGAGGTTTATGATCATGTTCTTCAATTAAAAACAGTTACATACTGAGGTAGGGAGGTTTGTGATCATGTTCTTAAATAAAAAAAAACAGCACCGCCGGCACCTGTACTATCACTGTCCCTATCACCATAACAGTGCTCCCTGCTGGACAACAACACCACCACTTGCCGACAACGGCATGACTGGGGCTCGAACCGGCAACCTTTACCTGTGTAGCCACACTGCCAGACAAGAAAAACCAGGTCAGCCATTCTGTCTCTCAGGAACATGGTTATAGTTTTGTTTGTAGCTTTGAAATCCACAACTGAATGTGTCCAAACCCATGACAGGCCTTTGTAAACTTAACAATCAATTGTCCCAACCCCTGGTGGTACTGTGTAGCTCAATGGTTAGAGTATGGTGTTGCTTGAGGGAATGTAAACAGAACCCACGGTGCTGGCTGGAAGTGACAGCTCGACAAGGGTTATTCTACATACGTGTCGGAAAATGTTGCTTATGAAATATCTTGTAGCTGATATGGCTGTCTAAGAGATATTGTTATGTTTTGAAAACACAGTAACTGTCAGGAATTCCTCATCCTCTCAATGAAATGTCAGTGCAGTTTAAAGTTGAAATCCACAGATTTAAGCGATGACTCCTCTTATTTATGTGGTTGAAATCCACAATGAACGGACTGTGCGAGAGAGCGAGAAACTTCAGCTCAAACTACCAGCTGGGTTACTGGAGCTATATCTACTGACTTAAGGATAATGGTCATCTGTGATCTTCTGATCATGAGTCTGGAGCTCTACCCATGTAGCCATGCTGCCGGACAGTGTTGCAACCCTGCTCTCCACCTGGGTCGTTGTCTAAACCCATTTTACGTGCCCCTGACGAAGACGGACAGGAGCACTTGGATTGGTCCCCACACTGCAGCCCAAGTCTTCTCCCGGCTGCCCTGGGGGGGGCAACGGGATGGGTCAAGCGCAGAGAGACATTTCATTGGCGACTCAATGCATGTATGTGTGTTCCTGTGTGTCGCCCATCTCGCATGTGTGTGTTAATCTACATGACAAATAGAGACTTCTTGACTTCTTCTCTTACACAGACAGCTGGCTATTCCCAGGCAACTATGTTGGTGTAGAAGGAGTATCAATCAAGTAGTTCACATGCGCACTTTCTCGTCACTTTTGTAGGGGAGACCGTTACAATCACGTGCGAGTTCAGCAACGCTTCGTCTCGCACAGCCACTCCGAAGGCGAGCCTCTCTCAGAAACAGATGTTTTACCTCAAGGATAAGGTCAGGCAGAAGATGCACACGAGCGTGTTGACCTCGGTGACGGGGAAGCCCCTCGGTCCTCACACCCCTGACGTGGACAGCGAGATGACGCTCACCATCCCACCCGCCACCGCGCTCACCATCTCCAACTGCAGCCTCATAGAAGTGGACTATGTCATTCAGGTGTGTATCGATCCCAGCGGGATGCTTAGATGATGAGAGGTCAAGACTGCGATCAGATTGGACGCCGATGTACATACTGTAGAGAATCTAAAGTGCACCTGGCACAACAAGGGATACCTGATACTGATTACCGTTTGCTACCTCAGCGTCCAATGTTCTCACAGCCTAAAAGTGCACTCAGACATGTTTTCATTCACAAGCTGATTGACTGAGCTCTTGATAACAAGGACTAACATTGGACAACTGGTCAATTATGAGTATTTATTTAGTGATACAGGTATAAAGACACTACGGTAGTAAGTCATACTGGTCAGTGGTTTAACTAGTAAGAGTAAGTAAGGGATATATATATATATAGATAATATATGGTATGTACAGCATTATTGTACATGCTATCATACAGAGTTATATGGGTAGACTATAGGTAGGTAGTTATGGTTTCAGTGTAAGGCAGTTGTAAATCAAATCAAATCTATTTGTAAGGCCCGACAACACACGTTAATGTCCCCATGGGCTGGACACATCTTCTTTAAACAAGTCAAGAAGAGAGGCGGCTAGGTGGTGTAGTGGACAAGTCACTCGCCACCAGTGTGGAGACGCTAGGATTCGCGTGTTCGAATCCAGCTCTCCACATTGTTTTTCAGTTTGGCTGGTCGTCCGCAGTAATACACATTGGCCGTATTACGGGGAGGGAAAACTGAAGGGTGGGGATCGAACGTTGTGAACAAGCGACTCCTACAGGTCGGTTGGTGCGCCTGCGCAGTAGAATCAGGAAGTGTCGGGGGCAGCGTGAGCCTCCCACGCGTTACTCCTCGACACTGAGAGATCGAGCTGCGCAGGTGAAAAGATGCGACTGCTGTTACCTCAAGTACCGGAGGGGACTTGTGCTATGTATGACTTAGTCCACATTGCAGCCGGCTTGTGGGAGGCAAGAAACAGCGTTCGTGACAGGGGAGGGTTGAATTGGATGATACGAAATTGGGATGGGAGAAAAATATAGAAAAATGGGAGAAAAAGTGGATCAAAAAAAAAACAAGTCAAGAAGAAACATCACAATAAGTCAAGAACAAAACAAGAACACCATAAGGTCCAACCAATTTAAAATAAATGCAAAATAAATGAATGCAACACTCCCAGACATACCCCACGCGAAGGTAAGGAAAAACTCACTAAAACTTAGCAATAGGAAAAAATGCACCACAGGCAATGTGGAGGAGAGAAACCTTAGAAGGGCCATTCAAGGGGGGGTCTCCCTTCTTAGATGTCGGTGATATAGTGTTTCAGACGGACAGTTGGTAAGCATGCACTCATGTGTGTAGTGAAACACAGATGAGTGCATGCAATTGTAGACGGTGAAGGCAGTAGGCAGGTATAAATTGAGTATAGGCAACAGAGTACAGAGTTTGCACAGTATGGGTAACAGAGATTAGAGTATAGGCAAAATAGTATATGGTGTGGGGGGTGGGCCTGTCATCGTGGTTCAGAGTTCAGAGTATAATGGTGTGGGGGGTGGGGCTGTCATGGTACAGAGTTCAGTGAGATGACAGCTGAGGGGAAGAAGCTGTTCCTGAGTCTGCTTGACTTGGAATGAGATTCCTATAGCACCTTCCAGAGGGAAGGAGGGCAAACAGTGATTGGGATATGGTGTTGTCTAACGTCCTCTTTTCTGTCTCTTTCTCTTCTTCCCCATAGGTCACCCTGAGCGTGAGAGCTGCTTCTGACCTCACGGTGCTCTTTCCCATTACGCTGTGTGATATCCCTGCGTACACTGCCCCACCACCTTATCTGTGGGCTTCTGGGGAAGCTGACCACTCATGATTTGCCATTAGCTTTTTACTTTGTATTTTAACGTGAATTTTCGTTTTTGGAATGAGGTCCTTGTAGACTCTGCCATGTACAATTACGGTACGTAGAATAAGCCATTTAATGGTTGAGTGAGTCAACACGGTCCTCCATTGCCGACCTGTAAATGTGAGGACTGTGTAGACTCCACCATAAATAAATGATGTGCTTATTCCACATACTTGACAGATCCCAAGCTCCACCCATGCTTGATTACTGTTACGTCAGTCAGATGTCACTGGGAACGTTTTATAAAAGTTAGCAAATAGAGTTTCAAGAATCTGTGAATGGGTGAATTCATAATCTCACACATCTAAATTTAACTAAAGAACTAAATTGATCCTGGCAACGTTGCATGATGCCATCAATCTCTGGACCTAAAGGTTTGTAAATTGAGTTTCTCCCAACAACATTATGAATTGGGACTAATGATATAAGCTACATGGTTGGGGACTAGCCATATGGCATATACAGTACAGGAATGGTCTACCGGCTACAGGCTTTGAGTAAGGCTTGTTACCAAGTTAACATGACCTAAGTTACCACTAGCTACCCCTGTGGTAAAAGTAACATCAGTTTCACAGTGTTATTGTGGATATCAAAAATGGTTTTGTTGATAGTTTAGCAAAAGCTAATGTTAGGTTCCTTGGAGATAGCTAGTGTTTGTTTTCATCAGGTCTTCCCATAGACCAGTCTTCCACATATCTAATGCTGGCATTTGAGCTAATATATATATCTAATCCCCAGGCACATCTCCTGCGTGTTCTCCATAGAAAATAATGCCTCAGTGTTTGAGTGCTTCTAGAGTTTGTCAAACTATAGCAGTTTATACTATACTATAGTATAGTCGAGCTATAGCAGGTAGAAACGGTTGCCAAGGTATGATTTGAGGGTCAAGAACAGAAGGCAGTGATTGGGATCAGTTATTTGTACATTACATGGTTGAGTCTCCTCACTCAAAACGATTTAAACTTTTACAGAGTACATCTTTAAAGGTGCTATAGATAACATTTTTATGTGGACTTAAAAAAATGACTTGCATGGTTACTTGGTGGCTTGCCCGCTCATCAACTTTGTCTTTTTCAAAATTAGGTTGAACCTAAAATATGATTCTGACAACTAGTATAAACTAGTTTTTTATAAACTAGTTTGACAGTTTGATCTGAATGTAGTTTGTTGGTACAGCGTATGATAATACAATAATTCTGAATGTAATGTGGCTGAATGTTATCTATAGCACCTTAACACATTGAGTGCCAATGACGAGATTAGTCGTTTTAACTCGCCATGCGTTGAGTGCCAAGGCACGAGAAAACTAGTTTTTTAATCGTTATTTCTTTTATTAGCAATATCCATTCATTTTTCATCCATCCAGCCTGACGTTATCATTGGGAATGGGTCTGAGCTCGAAAAGGGCAAATACCGCTGCCTATCGTCTCCCGGATGGTATTGCACATCATTGGATTGGATTGGGTGGGCATGTGCATCAGAAAAAAAGTCCGGTCCGGGGTTTTCCCTTCTCTGGCAAGCAGTATCTGTTACCACATTCACTGGGGAGGCTGGGAGCAGCTTTCGATTATGTGTTTTGGACTATAACATTGGATCAATAAACGCGATCAATATTTGGAATGGCGATCAGGAATTGGATTCATCCTTTTGCAGAACATCTGATGTGAGGTAAGGACTCTATTTGACCAGTTTTGGGTTAATCAGATGTTTTTTTCACAGCGATCACAACGTGTGTGTGTGTGTAACGTTAGCGCTAAGCACGGCATGGATAATCGATTTTTCAGCCCGCTTCTCTAACGTGCATAAGTACACATATACTATCAATAGGGATGCTCGATATTGGCTTTTTTACCGATACCGATATACCGATATTGTCCAACTCTTAATTTCCGATACCGATATCAACCGATACCGATATATGCAGGGTCCCCCCCTCCCCCCAAAAAAACAGAATAATTTCAGGTAATTAACATTACATATCTCTTGTTGTGGAATTAACACAACATTATGCATACTTTTGACAATAAATAAAATCAGAATTTGTTCTTACTTGCTTGCCTGGGTAAATAAAGGTTATTGAAATGTAAAAAAAAATATTATAATTTGAAAACCGATACCGATATTTTCCGATATCACATTTTAATGCCGATATCGGCCAATAATATCGGTAGGCCGATAATATCGGACATCCCTAACTATCAATAATCTAGCGTTTATTTGACAACGATTCATAAATCAGCCGAAAAATGACAACGTGTTTTGTGTATTCCACTAAAGAGCTATTATCGCGGAATTTCTCTGGAATTACTAGAACTCTCCAAAACTATACTCGTATTCAAAGCGGTATAAAACGGAAATGTACCAATGAAAAAACAATCCGTTTGATACATGTTGACTGCAAGCAAGTCATTGATAAGCAAGGGGTGTTTAAGATATAGTTTAAGCCTTCGCAAATTTCCCCGACCTCCCATTGACTTCCTTATTGGCACGGTAGCCCTATTATGGTCAAAGGGGCGTGGCTCTGAATGTGTTAAAGGAAGCAAGCAGTGCAATCATTACCTCAAACTGGAGTATTGTAGTTACCTTTGTGGAAGTATGCCAACGTTTTTAAATGTCACCCAGTGGTTGCCTTTTCATTATTTTGCGTATATCTGCTGAGCAAGGAAGTTCCCATGTGCTGAATTGTGACCTCTGTTAAAGGCAATTCTACTAAAACGAATATTTTCTGCAAAATCATTTAGAATTATAAAAACATGTAGATATGTATTATATCTATGTACCGTAACATGACTCTCCATAAAACCTTTTTTAATTGTTCAACTCTCAAAAGTAATAAAACAGGAAGAAAATATCTATAATAATATACAGTAATCTAGATCTCATGTCCCATTATTGGAGTAGAGGGTAGAACTCACACACAAACATTGCTCCCAACTTGGATGCTCTATTATTGAGCCGACCTTTCTCTCAGGATCTGTTTTAAAAGTGGTCGTCCTGGTGTTGGACGTTCTTCTGTCTACAATGCAATATTGAACACAGTTTCAAACTAAATCTGTTTGTTTGTTTGTTTGTTTGTTTGTTTTAGCTTATGGGGGCTCTACCACTAGTCTTCCTGATGCCCAGGTCCATTTGATTTTTTTTTAATCTTTTTAATAACGCACATTTATAATCTATAAATACAAGTCCAATACTTTATATTATATTTCTAGTTTACAATTTTCTTGCCTTTCTCTTCGACCATGGTGTTATAGTTTCTATAGGATTAATTATTTTGTATGCTTACTATTATACTGTATATATCATTGACAGTTGTAATGTCATACTTGTGCCTCAAAATTGTTTGTATATATGCTCTTCGTTTCCATTTGGCCGGAAAAGTGTTGTATTTGAAGTACTCTTCTTTTCTTTCTTTTTTTACTAGGTCCATTTTGTCAAGTGTCAAGTGTTGTCAAGTGTTCGTATGTTACTACTAGTATGTTAGTATGTTACACCTATTGTTAGGGAAATAATTGCATTATTTATACTCATGGTTAACAAATATAAAAGAAAAACAACAACTTTGAATTGACTTTGGACTTTTGACTGTTTATATAAAATAAGAGATTGTATTTGTGTCAGAATGGCATTGTAATGCAAAATTATGTAAAGGTGATATCTTGCAGAATGTCATTGTAATGTTAAAAGGTATAAATGATGGGCCATCTCTCCCATAGACACTGACATGCACAGACATTTCTTTATGAATACATTTTTTCAAATTTAACATTTTAGTTTTTGAATGTGGCCAATGGCATCAATTATCAATTAAAAGTGTAATAATGCCCCAAAATGGCATTTGACACCTCACGAGCCGCGCCCCCACCCCCGGACACCAGCCCCCCACCTCCCACCCCCTTATTTTCCACTTTCTTGTTGCCGCAGCTGCCACACAGCACCCCTTTTTATTTTCTTTGTTCACTTGAGCACCTGCCCCCTAAACGTCAGTGCACGCCACTGCCCATGGACACTTTAGTGCTCTGTTTTAAACCATGTGGAAGCACTACAGTGTCAAACTGAAACTGCCTCAGTGCCACACACTGCCACTGTGTTTTAACTGCCATTCCAATTATCTAAATCTGTACAAATTATGTAGTATTGTATGCATGTATATCTCATCCATTCGGTTTCAGTCGATGACTGGATGAATGGGCGGGCTTGTGGTATGATATGTCTCGTTCCACTGACCTTGCTGTTGTACTGTATTTACATGGAAACCTTAAAGGGGCACTTCACCAAAAAAAGATTAAAAAAAAATGCTCATTTATTTTGCACATAATTTCACACACATCCAAAAACCCTAACCAGTTTTACACACATTAATTTAGTTTGACAGTTATTGAGAGTAAATGTGTTTGGATATGGCCACCAGTGATGTCATCGGGGACATTGAATCCTTGCATTGTGTTAATTATAGCTAAATTAAATGATAAGGTAGCTATGAGACGAGGTATTGCTGTTTTTTCATCTACATTTCATGGAGCTGAATGTGCAAAATAAATCAGCATTGTTTTTCGTTTTTTTGTGTGTCTGTAAGGGGATACTGCTTTTCCTTGTCCGTATGCGGGTCCGTCATGGGTGTTAAGAAGTGGGAGCACTTATCTGTAGTCAGCTTCAGTCTGTTAGTTGAATAAAAGGTCATGAGGATGAGTATTCCTAGTTACTGACCCCCAGATCAGCACTCTTACTCTGGGAAGCTTTTGTGAAGATGTGTGTATAAAGTAAGTCAATTTGAAACATCTCAGTTGTCAACTACAGTAGCATTTATGAATAGGACTTAAAATGTTATACTGTCTATAAAACCCTAATAATCCTATTGGACTGTCTAATATGATTCCTGTCTAGTAGGAATTCCAAAGGATTGGTAACTAAATAATATTGGATTCTTAAAAAGGAATTTACTGTTGGATTCCTAAAGGATTTTCTGACTGGGACTTTGGTGCTAAAATAAATGAGAAATATAGGGTATACAAGAATCTACAGCATATAATGTTCTGTGAAAAGATATATTGACTTGGTATGTTTGGAGTCTGTCAGCTGTACCATCTGGATCATACGTCACATGTGTTCCATAAGTAAATCTATGTCAGCTAACTCTATTAGGCCACTGCTCTCATCAATATGTGTCTTGTGTGGTTTATGTATGCCTGTTCATTAAACAAAAAAAATTACCTCATTGTCTGTTTTTGTCACCAGGATTAAAAGGATACCTAGAGGGTTTTACTTAAACCTTTAGAATATTCTCTGGTATGTTTCACTGTGTGCCCTGCTAATGGAGTGCATTATATCTAATATCCTGTAGGGGTCAGCTAAACACAGCATTAGGGTTAAGACACGAGTAGTAAACTTTCCTCTAGCACAGACCTGGGCATTGATACGGCCCGCGGGATGATTCTGACCGGCCCGCGAAAGATTACATGATAATAAAAAAGAAAATTTAATATTTTTTTTATAACTTTTTTCTTTTCATGTCAACGTTCACACGCACAATATACGCTTACCTAGGATTTGACTTGATTCAACAACAAAGCAGTCGGGGCAAGCCGAAAACGGTCGAAAGTGTGGTTATTTGAAGTTTGGATTTCTTTTTTCACAACTGAGGTAGGTAGATTACATTTTTAGAGACTAAAGTACAGAAAAAAGGTACCGTTTGGTACCGGTATCGATTCACAGGTACCGGTACCGTATCGGTTCAAATGTGAACGGTACCCATCCCTACTGAACACACAACTGCAGGGCAAGGGCATTTTTGCTCATGAAATGCATCAGCCATGTGAAAGCCTTCATGACAAAGTTGCAATTAATTTCAAGGCAACTAGGCAGCAACAATCTCAAACACATGAAAACCCTGAAAGAAGTCAAACCATCAGCTGATCACCGGCACAGGTACTCATCCATGTTGGGAGCACTGCATGATGAATTTTCAAGGCGTTTTCAAGATTTCAAAAAGGTTGAGGATGAAATGCAGCTGGTTTCCTCTCCCTTTACCTGCAGTGTTGATAGTGCACCCACTGATGTTCAGCTTGAACTTATTGACCTGCAGTCTGATTCACTACTGAAAGAGCACTTTAAGTCAGCATCACTGAGAGTTCTACTCTGCTCTCAAGGAGGAGAACTTTCCAAACATGAGGAGACATGCTCAGAAGATGTTGGTTCTCTTTGGATCCACCTATATGTGAACAGACATTCTCAGTCATGACGTTTACCAAGTCCAGGTACAGATCCTCTCTCACTGATGAACATCTGGCAGCTGTGCTTCGCATCTCCACCTCAGACATGCAACCTGACTTTGATGGACTTGTTAAAGCTCAACAGAGACTGGATTTATCACACTGAATGAAAAAAAAAGAGCTGAAGAACACTAAAATGTGGAAATATAACAAGTGAAATGGGACACTTGATATTTTTTTTTCTTTTTTTTGCACAGTTCTGAAAACATTAAATGTTTAATATAGGCATGTAGAGTAAAAAAGGCTACTGGGACACTTTTCATGTCTTGTTTATTTTGGCTATAAGATGATGTGATGTCTTTAGAAAGCTAAGAAAATCCTTGTTTCAATAGTATATGAAACTCAAAATAATAACTTTATTTGTATAGCACTTTTTCATACATGCCCTTTGTTATTAATGTTTCACATTTTGTTTATCATTTTGGAAATAAATTCTATTTGAATAAATGATATTTTTGAAAGCTAACCTCACCTTTTAATTGCCAAATAATAACATACACTCTTACCAGGGGTCAAAACAATGCCATTTACTGCTTTTTATATAGAAATAAAATGTATATTATGCATAATTGAGTTTGGAATTTTGGCCCGGCCCTCCAACATATTTTCAGTTGCTCATTCGGCCCCCCGGGAAAAATAATTGCCCACCCCTGCTCTAGCACCTCTCTAGAAGCAGAGCTCCACCCATGCTTGACTACTGTTACGTCGGTCAGATGTCACTGGGAAACTAAAGGTTTGTAAATGGAGTTTCTCCCAACAACATTATGGTTTGGGACTAATGATATAAGCTACATGGTTGGGGACTAGCCATACAGTACAGGAATGGTATACAGGCTTTGAGCAAGGCTTGCTACCAAGTTACCACAAGAGACCCCTGTGTAGTGGTAAAAGTAACATTAGGAGGTTAACGCTAATACACACACATGTTTTACCCAACTCTGGTAAATCATTAACTAGTTCCTTGTCACAGGTCTACCTGGATGTCAAGTATGCCATCGACCCACAGATCATGTTACCAATATTCATCCTGTCTGCCACTCAACCAGAGTGAAGCAGCCACCCACAAAACCCAACCCAGAACCCTTAGCTCCTCCACCTTATGGGACATATGGAGTGTACCCATCCCTGTCTGGTTTTCATGGGAAGTCCTAGGGGGTCACACTACAGGCTCTTGCACACCTGAAGTGTTATTGACAGGTGCTACTTGAAATGGAACTTAAAGTAATAGAAACAGCTCCTGACCACACTGGCATAAAACAAAAGACCTTAGGACTGTGTTGATTTGACCTCCATTACAACTAGATTCACCTGATGAACCAGTTCTATAAAGTTAAAGTGATTTTTTTTGTTTAAAAAAACTTCAGACAAAATCAATATCTTTTTTTTTATTATTAAGTAGCCTACTGTATATCTTGTGTGTGTTCAGAATTTGGACTCATAGCTCTATTTCCTATTTACCAATGATCAGTAAGAGTCCTTCCTCAGCACAATCCATATTCTTCTTATTGGATACCCACAGCTCCAGCTAGTTGGCCACAAAACAACAGCAACATCTGAGGTATGAGGTGGGCAGAGGTACAAGCCTGTACAAGCCCTGAAATAAACGCTGAATAGACCTATCTCAAACCCTGCCCTCTTTTCTTGATCCTCCAATCACAACTGTCGCTTACCTCGGACAAACTTTAAGCGACAGTTGTGATTGGAGGATCAAGAAAAGGGGCAGGGTTTGAGATAGGTTGCACGTGGAGTGGGTTTCAGAGTTCATTTCAGGGCTTCAACAGACTGGAGTGTGGCCCTGTTGACTTTGTTGTTTTGTAGCCAACTAGCCAGAGCTGCAGTTATCGAGTATGAAGAACAGCATTTGTGCTGAGTATAGACTCTACATACTTTTACCAACAGTAGGGTGCCACCATCATCTGAAGAAGCACTTAATATAAATGTATAAAATAAGGGAAGTGCTTGGAACAGTGTTATGAATACTATGAACAGATAAGGATAGTTTGAAGGGGGGAAGACTATTCTATTCTACTCTATTCTATATTCTATAGGACAGGGTTTCTTAAATGAAGCGACCCGAACCAAAATGGGTTGGGAGTCTGGTGGGTCCCCACATGATAAGAGTAGGTCTACCAGCATTTTTTAATGTGACAGGGTCTCAGGGCGAGGCTAAACAACACAGTTTGAGCCCCGAACGGTTTGAGAACTCTATATGCTATACCAGACAATACAATGAGGGCCCATATGGTAAACAGCAAAGAAAGCCTTGTGGTTGAAATAAAGAACTCCACATACAAAGCATGTCAAGGGCAGGCGATACGAGGCCTGTGGGAGTAAGGTCTGTTCCAGCCTTGCATTAGCCAAGGTGTCCTTGAGCAAGACAATATATCGAGACAAATAATTCTGGCAGAAGTGTCCCTCTTGCATGACGTTTTGGTTAAATTGCATACAGTATTGAAAGTGTCTTTCAACAGACTCCAGCGATGTGTACAGCACACATTTGATTTGATCAAGCTGAAAAGCATACCTGGGGACCTATAAAACATGCATGCTACTGTATGATGCTGTAAATAATGAAAATATAATAATAATAATATACAGTATGTGATGTCTAATATATATTAGGTGTGCCAGCAGTGTAGATATGGCTGAATAGATAACATCTGGGCTACATTTTCCATGCAGGCTTGATAAGGCTTCATAAATGTCTGGGTTTACATCATCAAGTCAGACCATAAGATAAGGGAGAGCTGCATGCATGCATGCATGCACAAACGCACACATACCCAGATTAACTCACATTTGTTTTAGCCCAGAATGGGTGTATTCTTTTGTGAAAAATAATACAGAGAGCAGAATATCCTTCTTGTATAATACCTAATTATGCTAGTTAGTAAATAACAATACAAAATAAAATTGATAACATTTCTGGGAATCCCTCAAAGGAGGTGTGCTTCCTCTAATCGCCTCCTTGGCTCCTTGGTTCTCAGCTACACTCAAGACTTACATTTTTTTAGAAAAATAAAACACAAAAGGAAATAGCGGCACTCCAAAGAAAATATTATAGATCATGCAAGACTTTGGCTCAGGTTCACATTTCTATTGTAGACTATAGGCACACATTTCATCATTGTATCTTCATCAAAGCATCATAAAACACATGATCATACCAGACCATGCAGACCTATAGTTTATATTGCACAGAATCATCCCCACCTAGGGGGGAGATACTACTAACATGGACACATTCAATATATATATTATAATATTATATATAATATATAATACATATAATACAAATATCAGCATAGCAAGGAAACCATCTCTGAGTAAAACATAATTTAAAGCTACAATAATAATTTTCTGACAGCATTTTTTTTTTAATTCTCTCATTCACACCTATCAGAAGTTCTTGTCCTACTCAATCAACCTTGTGCCATCAGAGCCCATTATAGTTGTTATTCCATTATCTTCTTTCTTTGTTGACAAAACCCAGCCTGTGCTTTTGCTCTGCCTGTTTTATAAACCTATATATACATGTGATCATCACAAAACAAGACAATGCTTTAGTTTTGGGAGAAAGACAATTTGTTTGTTTACAGTGGCTCCTTCCTGCCCTCTAGTGAACAGCAAATGATTTGCTTGCAGCTTTGAATATTGAGAAAGAAAAGAAAGAACAGTTCTTCAGATAAGGGACAAAACATGTTTCCAAACTACATTTTAAATGTATATATTTGTAGAGAAATGTATTAGCTATCAAACCATGTAAAGGAATAGTAAAAAAAAAAAAAAAAAAAAAAAAAAAACACCCTTTCTGAAAAAATTATTCACTTCATAACTTAATTTGTGTCAACTCCGTCAGACGTACTAAAAAGTGTCCTATTTTAATTTGTTCAGTCCAGCAAGACGTTAAAGGCCTCAAGTATCTAATAATAGTGTTCAGTTACTCGGATATGTAAGAAAATACAATACAATATATAATACAATATATAGACTTTTGTTCAGATTCTAATTTCTAAATTCCTTGATTTTCTACCCTTCTTTGGAGAGACTATAAAAACACATTTCTTAGACAAATAAGACAATTGGATGTAGATCAGTTAATAACTTTACAAACAACAAATAGTAAAAGATGTTTTTGAAAATGAACAAAAACATACATTTGATGGTGTTGACAATCACTGACGTTGACAAAATCAGTAATAAACACAGCCAGTTTAAGTATACTAACAAATAAACAACAGAAAACTAAATAAAAATACTGACAAACTGATGACAAAACAATGAAACATGTCTTCTTTATGTTAAAAATGATATTGAACATAATCAAAGTGAATAGTCCTTGCAGGTGTGTGTCCTCTTCTGGGGCTCCAGTGGCTCACTGAAGAAGAAAACTGTCAGACAGATAATATTGCAGTTGTTCTCTTGATTGAATGTATGCAGGTCCAACCATTTTAATTAGTATATTTGTTTCTCTGGCCGAACTAACATTAACGGCATTAATCCTGCGGCCGCACTTTATTTAACCGCCAATCAAATCCCCATCAATGGAAAATTAACCCGCCCATACCCATGCTGATTGGTCCTTGTGCAAGACCAATCAGAAGAATATAGACAGTCAGAGTGACAAGCTACAGAAGATGGCCACAAACGATAGTATGTGTGATGAAGAGGACGAAAACGGAACATTTCATTGCCCCGGAATAAAAAATTGTTTTTACTTTTACTTTTTAGTAAGCACATTTAAAAGTAGACACTTTAACTGAAGTGTGTTTTTAGCCAGATACTCTGACTTTTACTTGAGTAAGATTTTGAGACGGTACCCATACTTTCACTTAAGTATAATTTCTGGGTACTTTTTACACCCCTGTGCATATGTACAACTACAATAGCCTCTATGCTGTACATCATGTGGTTCAGTGATCCAGGGCTACAATACAGAGATCATCAGACTTGACTACAGAATGTGTGGTGCAGTGAAGAGCTAACTTCTCAGTCTAATGTGCTCTTCTTATATTATCTATTCATGTTTAATTAGAGACCTGCCAGAGAGAGGCTGAGAGAGAGAGAGAGAGACCTGCCAGAGAGAGGCTAAGAGAGAGAGACCTGCCAGAGAGAAACTGAGAGAGAGAGAGACCTGCCAGAGAGAGGCTGAGAAAGAGACCTGCCAGAGAGAGGCTGAGAGAGAGAGAGAGAGGCTGAGAGAGAGAGAGACCTGCCAGAGAGAGAGAGAGAGACCTGCCAGAGAGAGGCTGAGAGAGAGACCTGCCAGAGAGAGAGAGAGGCTGAGAGAGAGAGACCTGCCAGAGAGAGAGAGAGAGAGAGAGAGAGAGAGAGAGACCTGCCAGAGAGAGAGAGGCTGAGAGAGAGATACCTGTGTTAGGGATTTCCTATCCCTCGTGAATTCTTAATTGATATGGGTTGTGGACCAGTCGGCCGAAAGACGAAGCGGAACACGGAGTATTTCAAACGGAGCTTTTATTCATCAGAGAAGAAGAACAGTCACCCCGCGCGGGCACATCCTCTCGCAGCACCAGTAGAAGAAGGACAGAATACATCACAGTACATGTCATTTATACAGAGGAGGAGGAGGGGTGTATGTGTGTATATGTATCTGTGTGTGTAACATGGGTGTGTGTGTGATGTGTGCTTGCTAGGCTGTGTGTGTGCTTGGTCGAAGAAGGGGGGCTAATTGGTTCCAGATGAACTCAGGGAGAGGCCCCTAGTCTCGAGAACAACATCTCCATAACTCATGGGCGTGACAGCTTGTGCGCGTGTGGACGTGAGTGTGTGTGCGTGTGCGCGTGCATGTGTGTGCGTGTGCACGTGAGTGTGTGTGCGTGTGCGTGAGATGTACAGGGGGCCCTGTGTGTGGACGGAGCCTCCAGCCAGAGGTCAGCAGGTCACGCACGTGCAGGGAGGGAGACACAGAGAGCAGGGTGCAGCCTACAGCCTAAGCACAGATATAAGATATCAGACATTTTATATCAATGAACTAAAAACTATCAATCCCCCCTTTTGACGTTAAATAAATACGTCAACACAACAGTTCATTGATGCATCTGTACCCGTCGATTGTCACCTCATTACATGCATCACATCCAATACCAGACGGGATGTCAACATCAAGAGAGGAGAGAGAGATTTAGAGGGAGGGGGGGAGCGGGAGAGAGAGAGAGAAGAAAGAGAGAGACACGATTCTGCAATTTTCCAGACGATACACGTAACCCCGTTGGACCCCCCTTACTCAGGCACACACAACGTCCATCAGGGCGCTACCTTCCCTCTGTTACAGTGCACCGCCCACCTGGGTCGGCCCCGTCTTCTAGAGGGCAAGGGCCTCTTCCTGTGGTTGGTCCCCGTTCCAGGTGCGGGTCCCCTAGACAAACGTGTCTCCTCCGGTACGCTGCCTTCCCAGTGTCTCTGGACTGTCCCCTCCACCTCTCGCCGGCCGCCCACCGCAAGAGAGAGAGAGAGAGAGAGAGAGAGAGACCTGCCAGAGAGAGAGAGAGAGAGACCTGCCAGAGAGAGGCTGAGAGAGAGATACCTGCCAGAGAGAGGCTGAGAGAGAGAGAGACCTGCCAGAGAGAGAGAGAGAGAGAGGCTGAGAGAGACCTGCCAGAGAGAGAGAGAGAGGCTGAGCGAGAGAGACCTGCCAGAGAGAGAGAGAGAGGCTGAGAGAGAGACCTGCCAGAGAGAGGCTGAGAGAGAGACCTGCCAGAGAGAGGCTGAGAGAGAGAGAGGCTGAGAGAGACCTGCCAGAGAGAGAGAGAGAGAGAGAGAGAGAGAGAGAGAGAGAGAGGCTGAGAGAGATACCCGCCAGAGAGAGAGAGAGAGAGAGAGACCTGCCAGAGAGAGAGAGAGACCTGCCAGAGAGAGAGAGACCTGCCAGGGAGAGAGAGAGACCTGCCAGAGAGAAAGAGAGACCTGCCAGAGAGAGAGATACCTACCAGAAAGAGAGAGACCTGCCAGAGAGAGAGAGAGACCTGCCAGAGAGAGAGACCTGCCAGAGAGAGAGCCCTGCCAGAGAGAGAGAGAGAGAGAGAGAGAGAGAGAGAGAGAGAGAGAGAGATACCTGCCAGAAAGAGGCTGAGAGAGAGAGAGACCTGCCACACACCTGCCTGCTACAAACACACACACACACACACACTAGAGGTGGGAATCTTTGGGAACTCCAGGATTTAGATTTAGATTCTTGATTCAATTTAAAATCGATTCATCATGATTATCTAAGCAATTCAATAGATACATTTTAGACTCCCATTTGTCACAATGTAGTAGGGAGTAGGACCCAGATACAGATTGAAGGGAGGTAGAAGCAGTTTCCAAGGATGCTTATTCAAGCATTCTCCAAAGGATGACAAAGATCAATGTCCAAAAACTGGAGGCTAAACATAGAGGTACTAAACTACCCTGAGGCAAGAACTTCATAACTAGTCATCCATTCACACCAAACAGAGTACAGTAGACACAAACACTTGTTAGATTCTGATCAATCGGCCAGTATCACGTCTTCTTGTGTTATCATCTCTCCATCCACTCCCTCTGCGTTGTGTAATTTTAATGATCCTGACGTCTCATATACTGGCTGTAAAATCCTTATCTCTCCCCGTTAGTGCAATCCGCAACCGTAGTAATTCTCCACCTTCGTAAGAATTCAACACTCAACACAGCGTAATACCTTACAAGGAGAAGCGTTGTTTATTTTCATAAACAGAAACCTCATAATCAGATGGGAACCAATTCGTATTGTCCTTGTAAGATCTATTCTAATGATCTTTTGGTGTGTTCAGTCTATCGTCCTTCTGCTATTCAGTCCAATGGTGGTCAGGCCTGGTCGTTAGCCAAGACCATCCTCATGTTAGCCGAAGCTAATGATGATGTGGCCTCCTTCCTCCCCCCCCCCCCTCTCCATGATGAGAGGAGGGAGTCTCTTCTGTGTGATCTCGGTCCTAGTCAGATTGTAGTCTGCCCTTAGTCGCTCTTGGTCTGGCTTACACCCGGAAGGAACTTGCTTTTCTATATTCTCGCCATAGCAACGACAGCCCGCCCCTCTTCTGGTTGTCATGTGCCACTGCCATGACAACAGCTTTAACCTTTAAACACATTTCAAAACGTTTCATTACTGTGTGTCAAACCCCCCCATTGCTCTGCTCTCTGTCTTCTGTGCCCCGCCGTGATCTTGTTGTGTTCTAGATCGGAATGTCAACACCCCGCTCGCTGGCAGTGTGCTGCTCCCACTGACAGCCAGCCACTAGACCGCTTCCTCCACCGTTCAAACCGCCACCACCGTCACCATGCACATTTCGATCTCTCTGACCCGGGCCCCTTTAGATGCGGTCATCTCCCCCCAATCTATACATCACATACATTGAAAACCACCACCGGTTTCTTTCACACTTGACCGAAGACACTGAACAATGACACAGAAAACTCACTTTACTCCCTAGCCTTCAATAAACCCTGAATTTCCCACATGCTAACTCACACACTCCCATGCTATTTTATCTTGCCCCTTCCCCCTTGTATTTGTTCTTGTGTTCTTCTGTCCCCTGTGTGCTATATTGTACTTTGTGCTACTCTATCCGTGTGTTGGCTTACTGTTGTCTTATTCTCTGATTGTACTGTCTTGTCCTGCTGTGCCTTTTTGTATTATGCATTTTTATGCTTCGACTGTATTGATTGATTGATTGAAAACTGTATTAACAGATTGCAGACTGGGTACAATACAGTACAGCTCAATACTAACAACTACATGTTTGTTACATAAGGGTCCTCCATTTTCAATTCATCAAGACATTTGTGACATACAAGACATACAAATATACGGTACAGCACTTTGGTTGGCTCCTGAGTTTTAAATTTTTTTAATTTTTTA
>NW_028173260.1:0-9172 GCF_963971535.1 Notolepis coatsorum | reverse complement strand
TTAAATCTTAGTCAAAAAGTGCAGTCCATGTCAATAATGAGAATATATAAAAAGCAAGTATTTCACAATATTTGCACAGCTCTCTGACGTCAGGATATTTAGTGGGTAGTATTTAGGGGTGGCATTTTTAATACTACTACCTTTGTACATTGTACTTTTGTAGTACAGTGTCTTTGTATTTTAACCTTTAGTAGTATTATGGATATTAAACATGCTGGCAGAGTACATGCATCCATGTTGTCATGAATATTTTAATTAAATAAAGAAATTCCTTATCCATAGTCGCCAAAAACTTTTTTTTAATAAAAAAAAAAAAAATTCCCTACCTACCCATGGCCTTAACTGACAACCAACAGGAACCAAACAATTAATTTTGTTAGGCCTAACCCTAATAAAAAAAAATTATTGTTAGGCCTAACCCTAATTAAAAGAATCCTGAAAATGAATAAATATTCTATATGTATGGTGAGGACTGAAGTTAATAATGATATTCATGAAAAGAAAATTGAACAATACATGAAAAAGATATGTTTTACTGAGATCACAGTTTTCGGCAAAGGGCTAAAGGTGTGATTTTTTTAAAGGTTGACTCGAGGGTTAAAAGAGAGATATTCTATCTCCATCAGGACACCAACGGGTCTGGATTGTACAGTTCTCTGATAACAAGCTTCATCATTGACTTCTTTTATACGTGAAGGGGAGTGCTCTTTGTTACCTCTTGACAGTTTGCTAAAAGGTATAATCAGTGTTCATTATCATGGGTTAATTCGCTCTCTCTCTCCATCTCTCTCTCTCTCTCTCTCCCCCCCTCTCTCTCTCCCTCTCCCTCCCTCTCTCTCCCCCCTCGCCCCCCCCCTCTCTCTCTCTCTCTCTCTCTCTCAATTCAAAGGGGCAAATGGGCTTTATTGATATGGGAAACATACGTGTACAAAACCAGTGTTAAAACAAACAAAACAAAGGAAAACAATCTCTCTCTCTCTGAGAGGATAGGAGAGAGAGAGTGAGAGAGATGGAGAGAGAGTCTTGGGAAGCATAACAGCCCTTGTTAAATACTTCCCCCGTAAGCATTAATGCTAATTTCGGAAGACAAGGCACGTTGCTTTTAGTGTGATTACATTAATCTGGGACCTGGAAACACATTGTGAAATGAATAGAAGGGCTTGTCCTCCAATTCATAATTTCAACAAGAGGGAGAGAGGGAGCATGTGAGTGACAGAAATAGAGAGAGAGGGAGTGTGAGTGGCAGACATAGAGAGAGAGGGAGTGTGAGTGGCAGAAAGAGAGAGAGAGGCAGAGTGTGAGTGGCAGAAAGAGAGAGAGAGGCAGAGTGTGAGTGGCAGAAAGAGAGAGTGAGTGGCAGAAAGAGAGAGTGAGTGGCAGAAATAGAGAGAGGCAGAGTGTGATGGCAGAAAGAGAGAGAGAGTGGCAGAAATAGAGAGAGGCAGAGTGTGAGTGGCAGAAAGAGAGAGAGAGGCAGAGTGTGCGTGGCAGAAAGAGAGAGAGAGGCAGAGTGTGAGTGGCAGAAAGAGAGAGAGGGAGAGAGTGTGAGTGGCAGAAAGAGAGAGAGGGAGAGTGAGTGGCAGGTAAGAGAGAGGGAGAGATAGAGTAAGAGAGAGATAGAGAGAAAGATAGACATAGGGAGAGAGAGATGGGTATAGAGCAGGGAGGGGCAACTGGCGGCCCGTGGGCCGCATGCGGCCCTCACCGACGCTCCATGCGGCCCCAGGCCAATATATAAATATATATTTTTTTTGCATTCAACTAAGAGGTTGGCAGTCGACTACGGCTCCTTTCGATCGATTAGTCGACTATTCGACTAATAGGGGTCAGCCCCTAGTGTGGACATATTCAACGCTGTGTAAAGTCCCGTGCAGCAATATGGGGGGTTTGATAAACTGTCCGCTGTTGTTACCGATGGAGCACCCACAATGAAAGGAAAACACACAGGCTTCTAAGGCAGAGTGGCGTTGAGTGTCCAATGCTGCACTGCATTATACATCAGGTAAGTTCGCTAACATAATTTCCATCTATTGTGGGTCACTAATAATCAGGGGTGCAGTGGTCATGCCACGCGGTACCACGCCGTCCCAGCACTTTTCTGAGCAGAAGTACGCACACGGATGGCTATTTGAGTGATGGGGTACTACTGGCGGGACTGCCGATAAACAATGCGGCCCCCCAGATTGATTGTGGAAATTTAGTGGCTCTCACCATATACAAAGTTGCCCACCCCTGGTATAGAGTGATGGAGAGAGAGTAAGAGTGAGAGAAAGAGAGTAAAAGTAAGATAGAGTAAGAGTAAGAGAGATAGAGAGAGAGAAAGAGTGAGAGAGAGTAAGAGTGAGAGATATGTAACTATCATTATAGAGAAAGCAATTGTTTAATCATGCATAACCATCTCATACCCTCCCGATGATCAGGAGCGGCTGCACTGCTGTGATGAGAGATATATACAGCCGTGTGTGTGTGTTTGTTTACCTCTGTGTTTACGTGTGTGTGTGTGTGTGTTTGTTTACCTCTGTGTTTACGTGTGTGTGTGTGTGTGTGTGTGTGTGTGTGTGTGTGTGTGTGTGTGTGTGTGTGTGTGTGTGTGTGTTTGTTTACCTCTGTGTTTACGTGTGTGTGTGTGTGTGTGTGTGTGTGTGTGTGTGTGTGTGTGTGTGTGTGTGTGTGTGTGTGTGTGTGTGTGTGTGTGTGTGCGTGTTTGTTTACCTCTGTACTTGCTGACCACGGTGGAGTTGAGACAGTGTGGCTCTTGAAAGGTGACGGTTAGAGAGGTGCTACTGGTCACGTTCAGACGGACCACAGACGGGGTCTCCGGGGCACCTGAGCAGGGGCACAGACACAGCCGCCAACAACCACATTAGCACAGACACAGCCGCCAACAACAACATTATAGCGAACTCAAATGAAACAAGTGTGCGATTACACGTTTTTACATATTTAAATCAATGTCAAGATTGTATGTGGGAGTAGCAAAATCGCTAGTCAACATTTATGTGTAGAATCCTGACGTCAATATATCATTTCAATTCAATTTTGATAGCTTAGTTGGGTGTGATTACTTCACCGTGGATTTGGGTCGTAACCGAGTAGTGGTGGAACTGATTTGCTGGTGCCACCGTGCACATTTGGTTTTTATCTGTCTTGTCTTGTTATCTCCCTTCCTCCCCCTGTCTCCCTTCCTCCCTGTCTCCCTTCCTCCCCCTGTCTCCCTTCCTCCCTGGCCTTGCATGTAAACACAGAGATTACGGAAGAAACCACCGCTTCATAGGATATCTTGTTTTTGAGAAACAAATACGGTATCAAATCACAATCTGAACTGGTCTCATTTAACATAATTACAAGACATATATATATATATATATATATATATATATATATATATATATATATATATATATATATATGCACATGTAACTAAGTACAGTTACTTTTTTCTTGATACAGAGCTGTGCTGTTAAATGACAGAGGAAACACAGATATGGGATCAGTGCTCGGTATCGGCAGATACTCAATATTAAAGGACTCTGAGCGAGATCGGGGGCAAAAAGAAACAGCGCAGGGAAGTTTGGGGATCAAGTGCCTTGCTCAAGGACACTCGAGGTGGATTTATGCTGGGGGGCGCTCAACCCTTTTGACAACTGTCTCTCAACAGAAAAGAAGATGTCACTCAAGCTCCCCTGTCGGTGTTTATCTGCTCCGCCGATCCCCTCCGTGTGACGAACGAGAGCTGCAGCCAAAACCAAAAGTGAAACCACAAGTATATCCATGTCCCGCTTGAAGTATGCAGCATGAGGGCACCCAAGTGGAGACCCATGTAACGCGCTGCGTCGCGAAGCGGCCGACCCGGGTTCGCTTCCCAGACCCGGCGTCCTTTGCCGAATGTCTTCCCCCCGCTCTGTCTCCCGTTCTTCCTCTCTCTCTTTACCCGGTAGTACAAACAAATTAAAATCTACCAAAAACATAATAAAAAAAAAAATATGTATGCAGCAGTGTTGTAGTCGAGTCACTAAATCTCGAGTCCGAGTCGAGTCTCGAGTCCCCGGTGTTCGAGTCCGAGTTCGAGTCACCAAATAAAAGCCAGAGTCGAGTCCCCATTACCCTAGTCCAAGTCTGAGTCCAAGTCATCAAGGTTGAGTCCACTCTACTCTGGCAGTCAAAGAGCTGACATACAAATAATAAAAAAAGGTCTACATTAAACATAAATGACACAGCGGTCACCATTTCAAAGGGAGTGTATTTACTTTGTGACACAATAGCAACAAACAAATGCACTAGCCATCAATATCTTATGCCAAATGATTAGGGCCTATTACAAAACAAATCATGAATAAATAACTGTATTTATCAATTAACAAGTCCGAGTCCTCGTCTGCACCTTCCGAGTCCGAATGCAGTCAATGCTCGAGTCCAAGTCCAAGTCATCAGTGCTCAAGTCCAAGTCGAGTCACGGGTCCTGAAAATCAGTCCAAGACTCGGAATGTATTCCCAGTGTCCGAAATATTGTGTCTGTTACTATGCTTGAGTAAATTGGAATGAACCAAAGGAGAATATCAATTATTATTACATGGCGTTTTCACATTTGCCGAAATGCTTGCTTGTGATTGGTCAATAGCGCGCATCAGAGGTCCGTTATCACACAATAATGACCGCTGTGGGACAATAATGACCGCTGTGCGCAGCTGTTTGCAATCAAGCCCCACTGACACACTGCCTCAGTGCAGCTCAGCATATGCACAGCTGCACTCAGTCATGCAATCAGACCAGAGCCCACAGACCTGCCGGCTGCCGATAATAATAATCACTTTATTTGGGCTGACAGAGCCACAGAACAACTGCGTCTGCATTTAATCTAGTCTTGTCGATGAATTAGGTATATTGTTAGTAAGTTAGCTATGTAATAAGCGGGATAATGTATAGCTATACTCGGTCATTGTCGCAAAATAATTGACCTTCACTGACGTTTAAAACACCTCGGCGCTGCGCCTCGGTATTTTAAACTCAGTGTCGGTCAATTATTTTGCGACAATGACCTCGTAGCTATACATTATCCCTTACTTATTATTATTATTCGTTTTTCTTTCCATCTTTGACGGTGAATAACGCCATGCTAACATTGACCAAAAGTGAAAAGATGCTCATTCAGCACCTTCTTGAGATCAAGTTGTACTAAAACAAAAAAAATGAACAAAGGGCAGATGATTTACAGGCTTTCCTGTAGATACAGTAGTGAATTTTGCCATCCGGACACATGAAATATGATTATAGAATATAGAATATCAGGCCTATATAAATGACCACCTTATTATGGCCAAGTCATACATCTATGGATTGGCCCAAATATCCTCTTTCCAATGGCAATCTGGATTTAGTACCACCAGGCGCCCGGTATAGGGCAGCAAAGACCGTGAATGAAATATACTGTAAGTACAGTTACTTTTTTATGATGTCCATAGCTCCGCCATTTTTACTGCCGATTTTACCGGTATGGTATGGTTGGGTTCGTGTCTCCATTAGCTATGTTCAGCCAGGCTGCGGCTAGCCATGGCCAGGTTTGGTTTGGCTTTGATTGATTGATTGATTGATTGATTGATTGATTGATTGATTGATTGATTGATTGATTGAAAACTTTATTAACAGATTGCAGAATGGGTACAATACAGTACGGCTCAATACACACAATTGTTAAGGGGATGCAGACCAGAGAAAGACTTTCGTCTCGTTTACATCAGGGTCCCCCCCATTTTCAATTCATCGTGGCACGGTTGGGGTTTACGTCTCCGTTGCGTTTCTTGTAAAACTATGTGGTTGCTAGGCAACCTTTCAAAATCCACACCAACAAGTTACGCGACACTAAACCAAGTGTCGGTCGACTGAGACCAAACCGGCTAAGGAAGGGGCAGCCGTACACACTCCCTCTGCGACTTACGGGCGTGCTGGAAGCCGGTCCTCATGCGCTTGTACAGCTTGCTCCTCCACTCCCAGGCGCGGAGGTGCTTGTCCTTGTGGCAGGCCTCCAGCGAGAGGCCGTCCCTTTGGGCCTGCGTGGCCAGCTCCGCTGCCCTCCGCTCAGCCTCCACCACCAGGGAGCTCAGGTGGGCCTCCCGACTCTCCACGCTGACGACTGGGGGGGGGAATAATAACACGGAGACACCGGTTTAGTTACCGTTTACCGCCGATTGGGATCCCCCATTAGCCGTCACCGGCTGGGGGTACACACTAGGGGTGTAACGATGCGACCTCACAACGATTAATTTAGATTGCGATTATTCAGGCAACGATTCAATGCGTCATGAAATCTCTTCATTTGACCACGATTCCATTTGATTCAATTCTATTCATTTTTCGATACATTTTCTATCAGTTAATTCCCCAAAATACACAAATGTGGCTGGGGAACTGATTCACTCAGCATAAATGGACTATAGGTCAATTTTTTTTTTTACAAAAAATACATAAAAAAAATAAACGTTTTATTTTTTTATTATTTCGATTAATTTCCATTATAATCGATTCTAACATTTTCAAATCGATGCAGTTGAATCGTCATATTAGAATCGATGCATTTCGAATAATCGATGCATCTTTACACCCCTAGTACACACATAGGGTCCACCTTCTTCCTGGGGTCCACATAGAACAAAACAAAAACATACATACATATACCTGTATATTTCCAAACGTTTAACAAAAGAGGAGAAACAAATTAAGTAACAAACTAAAGCGAGTCAAACGCAAAGAAAGAGAGAATGATGGATACGTTCAAATAAAAAGTGGCGTTAAGAAATACACACACGCACACACACACAAATAGTTGATACTGTACATTAACCCTTTCACTGCCACACGACAGCCGGTTAACCCTTTCACTGCCACACGACAGCCGGTTAACCCTTTTACCGCCACACGACAGAAGGTTAACCCTTTACTATCACACAACCGACCCATCCCAATTTAGTCGTTATGCCAATCCCCCCCCTCCCCAAAATAAAACACATTTCAAATCAAATCAGTTGCTATTGCATGTACATATTTGTGTTTCATTACACGTATATATGTACATACTTACCAACTGTTTACTGCAACACTACTATCACCTACATCTAAGAAGGGAGATCCCCCCTTGAACGGCCCTTCTATGGTTTCTCTCCTCCACATTGCCTGTTGTGCTTTTTTCCTATTGCTCGGTTTTTAGAGTTTTTCCTCACCTTCGCGTGGGGTCTGTCTGGGAGTGTTGCATTTATTTATTTATTTTACATTTTATTTTGTATTTCATGGTGTTTTTTTGTTCTGTTCTTGACTTATTGTGATGTTTCTTCTTGACGTGTTTAGAGAACACGTGTCCGGCCCCATGGGGACATTAACGCGTGTTGTTGTCGGGCCTTACAAATACATTTGAACGAGATATGTCACATTCGCACCTGATGAATATCATCGTCCATTTACTCACGTTCAAAGATAATGAATACTGAAAGACCGTATCAGAGATAATGAATACTGAAAGGCCGTATCAGAGATAATGAATACTGAAAGACCGTATCAGAGATAATGAATACTGAAAGGCCGTATCAGAGATAATGAATACTGAAAGGCCGTATCAGAGATAATGAATACTGAAAGGCCGTATCAGAGATAATGAATACTGAAAGACCGTATCAGAGATAATGAATACTGAAAGACGGTATCAGAGATAATGAATACTGAAAGGCCGTATCAAAGATAATGAATACTGAAAGACCGTATCAGAGATAATGAATACTGAAAAGGCTGTATTCATTATCACTCATTAGCACTAAAAGACCAAATCAAAGCTCAGTTTAGCCATCTAGCACTTAACACTGCAAGACAACAGCCAGACGACATGATACCAGGACTAATGAAAACTCATTTTCTTAAAGGAACACTCCAACATTTTAGGAAAAGAGCTTATTTGCCATCTACCCTGGAGTTCGACAAGAAGATGCATACCTTGCATTCTTCTCTGTGCATGCAGTAGGAGTAGGAAGACGTTGGGAACTAGGCTAATGGAGGAACCTACTTCCAGTGACTGACGCTAAGCTAGGCTAACGGTGCATGTCTTCCTACTCCTACTGCATGCACAGAGAAGAAAAAAGGTATGTATCTTCTTCTCTAACTCTAGGGTAGATGGCAAATAAGCTAATTTGTGTTGGAGTGTTCCTTTAAGAACTCAAAAATGTTGGAACGTGTTCAGGTGGGCCTCAAAGATTTCCAAACTCATAAGACAGAAGCGTGGATTGTGAACGAGTTGATATTCACAGCTCGTGTACAACCATATCAGCATGACGAACGGAACCTTCGCAGGTGAACAGATCAATGCGTTTTTTTTCTTTATCTCTTTATTAATGTCCTGAAAAAGCCCAGGCCTGTCGTGACCCACCGCCAGATCAAAAGGTGGACTCAAACTCACAACGTCACAAGTGCATGGCACAGTATTTACCACAGACCGGTTTGTCCAATGACTGGAACCAGAATCAAAATCAGAAAGGTCTTTATTGCCAAGTAGTTTTCACATACAAGGAATTTGATTTGGTTTTCGGTGCGACATTAACACATTGACCGCCAGCAGCAGGGGGCGCTGATCCCCCTTCAGCGCCAGGTCTTTATTCAATGGATATAGTTTTAGACTGTGACATTTGCGAGTGCTTAAAATATATCTTATATTATAGCTATGGGTCTAATACACCCGACGACTGTCAGTGAGTTGCTTCCAGTCAACATGCCCAAAACAGATTGTTTTTTCATCCGTACATTTCCGTTTTATACCATTTTGAATGGTTTGGGTGCTTCTGACTAATTACAGGAAAAAGACGAGAAAAAGGCATTTTAGTGTAATCCAGTCATCACATTGTACTGTAATTTGTCGGCTGATTATCTAATCATCCTGAAATCAACGCTACATTATCATTATTATATCTCCTTGTGCATACATGAAATGGCCATCATAGCGGGGCGCTCGCCCCCCCCCCCCCCCCCCCTCCCCCCCACCACAGTCAACGGTAATAAGCACATACACATACACACATATAGCTTTGATCGCGGTATAAAGAAATATCAGATCAACAGAATGTTTTATATATAGAGTCCTTACCTGGTATCTGATGTAATGCAAAAAAATTAATCCAATTATCTGATCGCCATTCCAGTTATC
>NW_028173261.1:20000-48370 GCF_963971535.1 Notolepis coatsorum | reverse complement strand
GTTAACCTTCTGTAGTGTGGTAGTGAAAGGGTTAACCTTCTGTAGTGTGGTAGTGAAACGGTTAACCTTCTGTAGTGTGGTAGTGAAACGGTTAACCTTCTGTAGTGTGGTAGTGAAAGGGTTAACCTTCTGTAGTGTGGTAGTGAAAGGTTAACCTTCAGTAGTGTGGTAGTGAAAGGGTTAACCTTCTGTAGTGTGGTAGTGAAAGGTTAACCTTCTGTAGTGTGGTAGTGGAAGGGTTAACCTGCTGTAGTGTGGTAGTGAAAGGGTTAACCTTCTGTAGTGTGGTAGTGAAAGGTTAACCTTCTGTAGTGTGGTAGTGAAAGGGTTAACCTTCTGTAGTGTGGTAGTGAAACGGTTAACCTTCTGTAGTGTGGTAGTGGAAGGGTTAACCTTCTGTAGTGTGGTAGTGAAAGGGTTAACCTTCTGTAGTGTGGTAGTGAAAGGTTAACCTTCTGTAGTGTGGTAGTGAAAGGGTTAACCTTCTGTAGTGTGGTAGTGAAAGGGTTAACCTTCTGTAGTGTGGTAGTGAAACGGTTAACCTTCTGTAGTGTGGTAGTGAAACGGTTAACCTTCTGTAGTGTGGTAGTGAAAGGGTTAACCTTCTGTAGTGTGGTAGTGAAAGGGTTAACCTTCTGTAGTGTGGTAGTGAAAGGGTTAACCTTCTGTAGTGTGGTAGTGAAAGGTTAACCTTCTGTAGTGTGGTAGTGAAACGGTTAACCTTCTGTAGCGTGGTAGTGAAAGGGTTAACCTTCTGTAGTGTGGTAGTGAAAGGGTTAACCTTCTGTAGTGTGGTAGTGAAACGGTTAACCTTCTGTAGTGTGGTAGTGAAACGGTTAACCTTCTGTAGTGTGGTAGTGAAACGGTTAACCTTCTGTAGTGTGGTAGTGAAAGGGTTAACCTTCTGTAGTGTGGTAGTGAAAGGGTTAACCTTCTGTAGTGTGGTAGTGAAAGGGTTAACCTTCTGTAGTGTGGTAGTGAAAGGTTAACCTTCTGTAGTGTGGTAGTGAAACGGTTAACCTTCTGTAGCGTGGTAGTGAAAGGGTTAACCTTCTGTAGTGTGGTAGTGAAAGGGTTAACCTTCTGTAGTGTGGTAGTGAAGGGTTAACCTTCAGTAGTGTGGTAGTGAAAGGTTAACCTTCAGTAGTGTGCTAGTGAAGGGTTAACCTTCTGTAGTGTGGTAGTGAAAGGTTAACCTTCTGTAGTGTGGTAGTGAAAGGTTAACCTTCTGTAGTGTGGTAGTGAAAGGGTTAACCTTCTGTAGTGTGGTAGTGAAAGGTTAACCTTCTGTAGTGTGGTAGTGAAAGGTTAACCTTCTGTAGTGTGGTAGTGAAAGGGTTAACCTTCTGTAGTGTGGTAGTGAAAGGGTTAACCTTCTGTAGTGTGGTAGTGAAAGGTTAACCTTCTGTAGTGTGGTAGTGAAAGGTTAACCTTCTGTAGTGTGGCAGTGAAAGGTTAACCTTCTGTAGTGTGGCAGTGAAAGGTTAACCTTCTGTAGCGTGACAGTGAAAGGTTAACCTTCTGTAGTGTGGCAGTGAAAGGTTAACCTTCTGTAGTGTGGTAGTGAAAGGTTAACCTTCTGTAGTGTGGCAGTGAAAGGTTAACCTTCTGTAGTGTGGCAGTGAAAGGTTAACCTTCTGTAGTGTGGTAGTGAAAGGTTAACCTTCTGTAGTGTGGCAGTGAAAGGTTAACCTTCTGTAGTGTGGTAGTGAAAGGTTAACCTTCTGTAGTGTGGTAGTGAAAGGTTAACCTTCTGTAGTGTGGTAGTGAAAGGTTAACCTTCTGTAGTGTGGTAGTGAAAGGTTAACCTTCTGTAGTGTGGTAGTGAAAGGGTTAACCTTCTGTAGTGTGGTAGTGAAAGGTTAACCTTCTGTAGTGTGGTAGTGAAACGGTTAACCTTCTGTAGTGTGGTAGTGAAAGGGTTAACCTTCTGTAGTGTGGTAGTGAAAGGTTAACCTTCTGTAGTGTGGTAGTGAAAGGGTTAACCTTCTGTAGTGTGGTAGTGAAAGGTTAACCTTCTGTAGTGTGGTAGTGAAAGGTTAACCTTCTGTAGTGTGGTAGTGAAAGGTTAACCTTCTGTAGTGTGGTAGTGAAAGGGTTAACCTTCTGTAGTGTGGTAGTGAAAGGTTAACCTTCAGTAGTGTGGTAGTGAAAGGGTTAACCTTCTGTAGTGTGGTAGTGAAAGGTTAACCTTCTGTAGTGTGGTAGTGGAAGGGTTAACCTTCTGTAGTGTGGTAGTGAAAGGGTTAACCTTCTGTAGTGTGGTAGTGAAAGGTTAACCTTCTGTAGTGTGGTAGTGAAAGGGTTAACCTTCTGTAGTGTGGTAGTGAAACGGTTAACCTTCTGTAGTGTGGTAGTGGAAGGGTTAACCTTCTGTAGTGTGGTAGTGAAAGGGTTAACCTTCTGTAGTGTGGTAGTGAAAGGTTAACCTTCTGTAGTGTGGTAGTGAAAGGGTTAACCTTCTGTAGTGTGGTAGTGAAAGGGTTAACCTTCTGTAGTGTGGTAGTGAAACGGTTAACCTTCTGTAGTGTGGTAGTGAAACGGTTAACCTTCTGTAGTGTGGTAGTGAAACGGTTAACCTTCTGTAGTGTGGTAGTGAAAGGGTTAACCTTCTGTAGTGTGGTAGTGAAAGGGTTAACCTTCTGTAGTGTGGTAGTGAAAGGGTTAACCTTCTGTAGTGTGGTAGTGAAAGGTTAACCTTCTGTAGTGTGGTAGTGAAACGGTTAACCTTCTGTAGCGTGGTAGTGAAAGGGTTAACCTTCTGTAGTGTGGTAGTGAAAGGGTTAACCTTCTGTAGTGTGGTAGTGAAACGGTTAACCTTCTGTAGTGTGGTAGTGAAACGGTTAACCTTCTGTAGTGTGGTAGTGAAACGGTTAACCTTCTGTAGTGTGGTAGTGAAAGGGTTAACCTTCTGTAGTGTGGTAGTGAAAGGGTTAACCTTCTGTAGTGTGGTAGTGAAAGGGTTAACCTTCTGTAGTGTGGTAGTGAAAGGTTAACCTTCTGTAGTGTGGTAGTGAAACGGTTAACCTTCTGTAGCGTGGTAGTGAAAGGGTTAACCTTCTGTAGTGTGGTAGTGAAAGGGTTAACCTTCTGTAGTGTGGTAGTGAAGGGTTAACCTTCAGTAGTGTGGTAGTGAAAGGTTAACCTTCAGTAGTGTGCTAGTGAAGGGTTAACCTTCTGTAGTGTGGTAGTGAAAGGTTAACCTTCTGTAGTGTGGTAGTGAAAGGTTAACCTTCTGTAGTGTGGTAGTGAAAGGGTTAACCTTCTGTAGTGTGGTAGTGAAAGGTTAACCTTCTGTAGTGTGGTAGTGAAAGGTTAACCTTCTGTAGTGTGGTAGTGAAAGGGTTAACCTTCTGTAGTGTGGTAGTGAAAGGGTTAACCTTCTGTAGTGTGGTAGTGAAAGGTTAACCTTCTGTAGTGTGGTAGTGAAAGGTTAACCTTCTGTAGTGTGGCAGTGAAAGGTTAACCTTCTGTAGTGTGGCAGTGAAAGGTTAACCTTCTGTAGCGTGACAGTGAAAGGTTAACCTTCTGTAGTGTGGCAGTGAAAGGTTAACCTTCTGTAGTGTGGTAGTGAAAGGTTAACCTTCTGTAGTGTGGCAGTGAAAGGTTAACCTTCTGTAGTGTGGCAGTGAAAGGTTAACCTTCTGTAGTGTGGTAGTGAAAGGTTAACCTTCTGTAGTGTGGCAGTGAAAGGTTAACCTTCTGTAGTGTGGTAGTGAAAGGTTAACCTTCTGTAGTGTGGTAGTGAAAGGTTAACCTTCTGTAGTGTGGTAGTGAAAGGTTAACCTTCTGTAGTGTGGTAGTGAAAGGTTAACCTTCTGTAGTGTGGTAGTGAAAGGGTTAACCTTCTGTAGTGTGGTAGTGAAAGGTTAACCTTCTGTAGTGTGGTAGTGAAAGGTTAACCTTCTGTAGTGTGGTAGTGAAAGGGTTAACCTTCTGTAGTGTGGTAGTGAAAGGTTAACCTTCTGTAGTGTGGTAGTGAAAGGGTTAACCTTCTGTAGTGTGGTAGTGAAAGGTTAACCTTCTGTAGTGTGGTAGTGAAAGGTTAACCTTCTGTAGTGTGGTAGTGAAAGGTTAACCTTCTGTAGTGTGGTAGTGAAAGGTTAACCTTCTGTAGTGTGGTAGTGAAAGGGTTAACCTTCTGTAGTGTGGTAGTGAAAGGTTAACCTTCTGTAGTGTGGTAGTGAAAGGGTTAACCTTCTGTAGTGTGGTAGTGAAAGGTGTATCATATAACCGTTCCGGTGGGTCTTGTTGTGCCCCTGTTTCCCTGCCGCCTGGTGGGGTGGGGGTGGCCTGGTGCCTGGTGGGGTGGGTGTGGCCTGGTGCCTGGTGGGGTGGGGGTGGCCTGGTGCCTGGTGGGGTGGGGGTGGCCTGGTGCCTGGTGGGGTGGGGGTGGCCTGGTGCCTGGTGGGGTGGGGGTGGCCTGGTGCCTGGTGGGGTGGGGGTGGCCTGGTGCCTGGTGGGGTGGGGGTGGCCTGGTGCCTGGTGGGGTGGGGGTGGCCTGGTGCCTGGTGGGGTGGGGGTGGCCTGGTGCCTGGTGGGGTGGGGGTGGCCTGGTGCCTGGTGGGGTGGGTGTGGCCTGGTGCCTGGTGGGGTGGGGGTGGCCTGGTGCCTGGTGGGGTGGGGGTGGCCTGGTGCCTGGTGGGGTGGGGGTGGCCTGGTGCCTGGTGGGGTGGGGGTGGCCTGGTGCTCTCAGGGCCCCCCGGGCTCATTGTCCTGGAGGTCCCTCCCAGTGACGCTGCGTCTGATGACCGTAGAGAAGACGCAACAACGCGGCCGGCTGGCTGGCTGGAGAATTTAGCTCCAGGCCATTGTCGTCTGGTGACAGGGGGGGGGGGGGGGGGGCAGGAGGAGGGGGAGGGGGGGCACACAGGAAAGAGACAGACAGGAAACGGGTGTCACGGTCTGACTCCCCCACCCCCCGCTCCTCCTCCTCCTGCTCCTCCTCCTCCTCCTCCATCCTTTCCTCCTCCTCCATCCTTTCCTCCCTTCATCCCTCCCTCCGACCACAGACTCACTGTACTGCCGCTGTGTGTAGACCTGTGTGTGTAGCTGTGTGTGTAGACCTGGGGGGGGGGGGGGGGGGGGGAGAGTAATACTGGATATAAAGGGTTGAGAGTAATACTGGATATAAAGGGTTGAGAGTAATACTGGATATAAAGGGTTGTTGAGAGTAATACTGGATATAAAGGGTTGAGAGTAATACTGGATATAAAGGGTTGTTGAGAGTAATACTGGATATAAAGGGTTGTTGAGAGTAATACTGGATATAAAGGGTTGTTGAGAGTAATACTGGATATAAAGGGTTGTTGAGAGTAATACTGGATATAAAGGGTTGAGAGTAATACTGGATATAAAGGGTTGTTGAGAGTAATACTGGATATAAAGGGTTGAGAGTAATACTGGATATAAAGGGTTGAGAGTAATACTGGATATAAAGGGTTGAGAGTAATACTGGATATAAAGGGTTGTTGAGAGTAATACTGGATATAAAGGGTTGTTGAGAGTAATACTGGATATAAAGGGTTGAGAGTAATACTGGATATAAAGGGTTGTTGAGAGTAATACTGGATATAAAGGGTTGTTGAGAGTAATACTGGATATAAAGGGTTGTTGAGAGTAATACTGGATATAAAGGGTTGAGAGTAATACTGGATATAAAGGGTTGTTGAGAGTAATACTGGATATAAAGGGTTGTTGAGAGTAATACTGGATATAAAGGGTTGTTGAGAGTAATACTGGATATAAAGGGTTGTTGAGAGTAATACTGGATATAAAGGGTTGTTGAGAGTAATACTGGATATAAAGGGTTGTTGAGAGTAATACTGGATATAAAGGGTTGTTGAGAGTAATACTGGATATAAAGGGTTGAGAGTAATACTGGATATAAAGGGTTGTTGAGAGTAATACTGGATATAAAGGGTTGTTGAGAGTAATACTGGATATAAAGGGTTGTTGAGAGTAATACTGGATATAAAGGGTTGAGAGTAATACTGGATATAAAGGGTTGTTGAGAGTAATACTGGATATAAAGGGTTGTTGAGAGTAATACTGGATATAAAGGGTTGAGAGTAATACTGGATATAAAGGGTTGAGAGTAATACTGGATATAAAGGGTTGAGAGTAATACTGGATATAAAGGGTTGTTGAGAGTAATACTGGATATAAAGGGTTGAGAGTAATACTGGATATAAAGGGTTGTTGAGAGTAATACTGGATATAAAGGGTTGTTGAGAGTAATACTGGATATAAAGGGTTGTTGAGAGTAATACTGGATATAAAGGGTTGTTGAGAGTAATACTGGATATAAAGGGTTGTTGAGAGTAATACTGGATATAAAGGGTTGTTGAGAGTAATACTGGATATAAAGGGTTGTTGAGAGTAATACTGGATATAAAGGGTTGAGAGTAATACTGGATATAAAGGGTTGTTGAGAGTAATACTGGATATAAAGGGTTGTTGAGAGTAATACTGGATATAAAGGGTTGTTGAGAGTAATACTGGATATAAAGGGTTGTTGAGAGTAATACTGGATATAAAGGGTTGAGAGTAATACTGGATATAAAGGGTTGAGAGTAATACTGGATATAAAGGGTTGAGAGTAATACTGGATATAAAGGGGTGAGAGTAATACTGGATATAAAGGGTTGAGAGTAATACTGGATATAAAGGGTTGTTGAGAGTAATACTGGATATAAAGGGTTGTTGAGAGTAATACTGGATATAAAGGGTTGTTGAGAGTAATACTGGATATAAAGGGTTGTTGAGAGTAATACTGGATATAAAGGGTTGTTGAGAGTAATACTGGATATAAAGGGTTGTTGAGAGTAATACTGGATATAAAGGGTTGAGAGTAATACTGGATATAAAGGGTTGAGAGTAATACTGGATATAAAGGGTTGAGAGTAATACTGGATATAAAGGGTTGAGAGTAATACTGGATATAAAGGGTTGTTGAGAGTAATACTGGATATAAAGGGTTGTTGAGAGTAATACTGGATATCAAGGGTTGAGAGTAATACTGGATATAAAGGGTTGAGAGTAATACTGGATATAAAGGGTTGTTGAGAGTAATACTGGATATAAAGGGTTGAGAGTAATACTGGATATAAAGGGTTGTTGAGAGTAATACTGGATATAAAGGGTTGTTGAGAGTAATACTGGATATAAAGGGTTGAGAGTAATACTGGATATAAAGGGTTGAGAGTAATACTGGATATAAAGGGGTGAGAGTAATACTGGATATAAAGGGTTGTTGAGAGTAATACTGGATATAAAGGGTTGTTGAGAGTAATACTGGATATAAAGGGTTGTTGAGAGTAATACTGGATATAAAGGGTTGAGAGTAATACTGGATATAAAGGGTTGTTGAGAGTAATACTGGATATAAAGGGTTGTTGAGAGTAATACTGGATATAAAGGGTTGTTGAGAGTAATACTGGATATAAAGGGTTGAGAGTAATACTGGATATAAAGGGTTGTTGAGAGTAATACTGGATATAAAGGGTTGAGAGTAATACTGGATATAAAGGGTTGTTGAGAGTAATACTGGATATCAAGGGTTGAGAGTAATACTGGATATAAAGGGTTGAGAGTAATACTGGATATAAAGGGTTGTTGAGAGTAATACTGGATATAAAGGGTTGAGAGTAATACTGGATATAAAGGGTTGTTGAGAGTAATACTGGATATAAAGGGTTGTTGAGAGTAATACTGGATATAAAGGGTTGTTGAGAGTAATACTGGATATAAAGGGTTGAGAGTAATACTGGATATAAAGGGTTGTTGAGAGTAATACTGGATATAAAGGGTTGTTGAGAGTAATACTGGATATAAAGGGGTGAGAGTAATACTGGATATAAAGGGGTGAGAGTAATACTGGATATAAAGGGTTGAGAGTAATACTGGATATAAAGGGTTGAGAGTAATACTGGATATAAAGGGTTGAGAGTAATACTGGATATAAAGGGGTGAGAGTAATACTGGATATAAAGGGTTGAGAGTAATACTGGATATAAAGGGTTGTTGAGAGTAATACTGGATATAAAGGGTTGTTGAGAGTAATACTGGATATAAAGGGTTGTTGAGAGTAATACTGGATATAAAGGGTTGAGAGTAATACTGGATATAAAGGGTTGAGAGTAATACTGGATATAAAGGGTTGTTGAGAGTAATACTGGATATCAAGGGTTGAGAGTAATACTGGATATAAAGGGTTGTTGAGAGTAATACTGGATATAAAGGGTTGAGAGTAATACTGGATATAAAGGGTTGTTGAGAGTAATACTGGATATAAAGGGTTGAGAGTAATACTGGATATAAAGGGTTGTTGAGAGTAATACTGGATATAACGGGTTGTTGAGAGTAATACTGGATATAAAGGGTTGAGAGTAATACTGGATATAAAGGGTTGTTGAGAGTAATACTGGATATAAAGGGTTGTTGAGAGTAATACTGGATATAAAGGGTTGAGAGTAATACTGGATATAAAGGGTTGAGAGTAATACTGGATATAAAGGGTTGAGAGTAATACTGGATATAAAGGGTTGAGAGTAATACTGGATATAAAGGGTTGTTGAGAGTAATACTGGATATAAAGGGTTGAGAGTAATACTGGATATAAAGGGTTGTTGAGAGTAATACTGGATATAAAGGGTTGTTGAGAGTAATACTGGATATAAAGGGTTGTTGAGAGTAATACTGGATATAAAGGGTTGTTGAGAGTAATACTGGATATAAAGGGTTGTTGAGAGTAATACTGGATATAAAGGGTTGAGAGTAATACTGGATATAAAGGGTTGTTGAGAGTAATACTGGATATAAAGGGTTGTTGAGAGTAATACTGGATATAAAGGGTTGAGAGTAATACTGGATATAAAGGGGTGAGAGTAATACTGGATATAAAGGGTTGAGAGTAATACTGGATATAAAGGGTTGTTGAGAGTAATACTGGATATAAAGGGTTGTTGAGAGTAATACTGGATATAAAGGGTTGAGAGTAATACTGGATATAAAGGGTTGAGAGTAATACTGGATATAAAGGGTTGTTGAGAGTAATACTGGATATCAAGGGTTGAGAGTAATACTGGATATAAAGGGTTGAGAGTAATACTGGATATAAAGGGTTGTTGAGAGTAATACTGGATATAAAGGGTTGAGAGTAATACTGGATATAAAGGGTTGTTGAGAGTAATACTGGATATAAAGGGTTGTTGAGAGTAATACTGGATATAAAGGGTTGTTGAGAGTAATACTGGATATAAAGGGTTGTTGAGAGTAATACTGGATATAAAGGGTTGTTGAGAGTAATACTGGATATAAAGGGTTGAGAGTAATACTGGATATAAAGGGTTGAGAGTAATACTGGATATAAAGGGTTGAGAGTAATACTGGATATAAAGGGTTGTTGAGAGTAATACTGGATATAAAGGGTTGTTGAGAGTAATACTGGATATAAAGGGTTGTTGAGAGTAATACTGGATATAAAGGGTTGTTGAGAGTAATACTGGATATAAAGGGTTGTTGAGAGTAATACTGGATATAAAGGGTTGTTGAGAGTAATACTGGATATAAAGGGTTGTTGAGAGTAATACTGGATATAAAGGGTTGTTGAGAGTAATACTGGATATAAAGGGTTGAGAGTAATACTGGATATAAAGGGTTGTTGAGAGTAATACTGGATATAAAGGGTTGAGAGTAATACTGGATATAAAGGGTTGTTGAGAGTAATACTGGATATAAAGGGTTGAGAGTAATACTGGATATAAAGGGTTGTTGAGAGTAATACTGGATATAAAGGGGTGAGAGTAATACTGGATATAAAGGGTTGTTGAGAGTAATACTGGATATAAAGGGTTGAGAGTAATACTGGATATAAAGGGTTGAGAGTAATACTGGATATAAAGGGTTGTTGAGAGTAATACTGGATATCAAGGGTTGAGAGTAATACTGGATATAAAGGGTTGTTGAGAGTAATACTGGATATAAAGGGTTGAGAGTAATACTGGATATAAAGGGTTGTTGAGAGTAATACTGGATATAAAGGGTTGAGAGTAATACTGGATATAAAGGGTTGTTGAGAGTAATACTGGATATAAAGGGTTGTTGAGAGTAATACTGGATATAAAGGGTTGAGAGTAATACTGGATATAAAGGGTTGTTGAGAGTAATACTGGATATAAAGGGTTGTTGAGAGTAATACTGGATATAAAGGGTTGAGAGTAATACTGGATATAAAGGGTTGAGAGTAATACTGGATATAAAGGGTTGAGAGTAATACTGGATATAAAGGGTTGAGAGTAATACTGGATATAAAGGGTTGTTGAGAGTAATACTGGATATAAAGGGTTGAGAGTAATACTGGATATAAAGGGTTGTTGAGAGTAATACTGGATATAAAGGGTTGTTGAGAGTAATACTGGATATAAAGGGTTGTTGAGAGTAATACTGGATATAAAGGGTTGTTGAGAGTAATACTGGATATAAAGGGTTGTTGAGAGTAATACTGGATATAAAGGGTTGAGAGTAATACTGGATATAAAGGGTTGTTGAGAGTAATACTGGATATAAAGGGTTGTTGAGAGTAATACTGGATATAAAGGGTTGAGAGTAATACTGGATATAAAGGGGTGAGAGTAATACTGGATATAAAGGGTTGAGAGTAATACTGGATATAAAGGGTTGTTGAGAGTAATACTGGATATAAAGGGTTGTTGAGAGTAATACTGGATATAAAGGGTTGAGAGTAATACTGGATATAAAGGGTTGAGAGTAATACTGGATATAAAGGGTTGTTGAGAGTAATACTGGATATCAAGGGTTGAGAGTAATACTGGATATAAAGGGTTGAGAGTAATACTGGATATAAAGGGTTGTTGAGAGTAATACTGGATATAAAGGGTTGAGAGTAATACTGGATATAAAGGGTTGTTGAGAGTAATACTGGATATAAAGGGTTGTTGAGAGTAATACTGGATATAAAGGGTTGTTGAGAGTAATACTGGATATAAAGGGTTGTTGAGAGTAATACTGGATATAAAGGGTTGTTGAGAGTAATACTGGATATAAAGGGTTGAGAGTAATACTGGATATAAAGGGTTGAGAGTAATACTGGATATAAAGGGTTGTTGAGAGTAATACTGGATATAAAGGGTTGTTGAGAGTAATACTGGATATAAAGGGTTGTTGAGAGTAATACTGGATATAAAGGGTTGTTGAGAGTAATACTGGATATAAAGGGTTGTTGAGAGTAATACTGGATATAAAGGGTTGTTGAGAGTAATACTGGATATAAAGGGTTGTTGAGAGTAATACTGGATATAAAGGGTTGTTGAGAGTAATACTGGATATAAAGGGTTGAGAGTAATACTGGATATAAAGGGTTGTTGAGAGTAATACTGGATATAAAGGGTTGAGAGTAATACTGGATATAAAGGGTTGTTGAGAGTAATACTGGATATAAAGGGTTGAGAGTAATACTGGATATAAAGGGTTGTTGAGAGTAATACTGGATATAAAGGGGTGAGAGTAATACTGGATATAAAGGGTTGTTGAGAGTAATACTGGATATAAAGGGTTGAGAGTAATACTGGATATAAAGGGTTGTTGAGAGTAATACTGGATATAAAGGGTTGTTGAGAGTAATACTGGATATAAAGGGTTGAGAGTAATACTGGATATAAAGGGTTGAGAGTAATACTGGATATAAAGGGTTGAGAGTAATACTGGATATAAAGGGTTGTTGAGAGTAATACTGGATATAAAGGGTTGTTGAGAGTAATACTGGATATAAAGGGTTGTTGAGAGTAATACTGGATATAAAGGGTTGTTGAGAGTAATACTGGATATAAAGGGTTGTTGAGAGTAATACTGGATATAAAGGGTTGTTGAGAGTAATACTGGATATAAAGGGTTGAGAGTAATACTGGATATAAAGGGTTGTTGAGAGTAATACTGGATATAAAGGGTTGTTGAGAGTAATACTGGATATAAAGGGTTGAGAGTAATACTTCACTCTGTCATCTTTCTCTCCCATTACAGAAGCAGAGACCCTGACACTGGTAACGTCAAACCGTCCGACTACTTGCCAGCTGGACCAGCTACCCTCCCCACTCCTCCAGACCATAGCACCAGACATCCTCCCATTCCTAACTGCAACCATCAACTCCTCACTCAACTCGGGGGTGGTCCCCACCTCCCTAAAACAAGCCAGAGTCACGCCGCTCATAAAAAAACCAACCCTGAACCCTACTGTCATAGGCAACTACCGTCCTGTCTCTCTTCTCTCCTTCCTTTCTAAAACACTTGAACGTGCTGTATCCAACCAACTTACTACTTATCTCTTACAGAATGACCTCCTAGACCCTAATCAGTCAGGCTTCAGGACTGGTCACTCCACAGAGACAGCCCTCATTGCGGTCACAGAGGCACTTCACTTAGCAAAAGCGAAAGGCCTCTCCTCTGTCCTGATTCTCCTAGATCTATCTGCAGCCTTCGACACAGTCAACCACCAGATCCTCCTTGCGGCCCTCGCAGGAATGGGAGTGGCTGGCTCTGCGCTGACATGGCTGTCATCATACCTCAATGACCGCTCCTACCAAGTGTCATGGAGAGGGACCCTGTCGGCCACCCGCCCCCTGCGGACGGGTGTCTCCCAGGGCTCGGTTTTAGGACCCCTTCTCTTCTCCCTCTACACTAAATCACTGGGTAACATTATCACGTCTCATGGCTTCTCCTACCATTGTTATGCCGACGATACTCAACTCTTCCTCTCCTTCCCTCCCTCAGATATCCACGTCTCTGTGCGGATGATATCCACGTCTCTGTGCGGATCTCGGCCTGTCTGTCCGACATCTCAGCCTGGATGACGTCCAACCACCTCAAACTGAACCTAAGCAAAACAGAATTGCTCCACCTGCCGGCCAAATCCTCCCCCCTAACCGACCTTTCAATCACAGTCGAGAATGCAGCTGTGACTGCGTCCCCGACCGCCAAGAACCTTGGTGTTGTCCTCGACGACCAGTTGAACTTCTCTGCTCACATCGCAGCGACGACCAGAACCTGCCGATTCCTCCTGAGCAACGTCAGAAGGATACGCCCCTTCCTGACAAAAGAAGCCACCCAACTCCTCGTCCAATCAACAGTCATCTCCCGCCTCGACTACTGCAATGCACTGCTCGCTGGCCTCCCGGCCACTGCCACTAAGCCTCTTCAACTCATTCAGAACGCAGCGGCCCGCCTGATCTCAAACCTACCGAAGTCGGCCCATGTCACCCCACTTCTTAGGGACCTGCACTGGCTCCCCATTGCTGCACGAATCCGCTTCAAGGCCCTCGACCTAGCATACCGCGCGGCAAAGGGAACCGCTCCCGCCTACCTCCGGTCAATGGTCTCTAACTACACACCCTCAAGACCCCTACGCTCTGCATCTTCTGGCCGCCTCAGACCTACTCCTATCCAAGCTCCGGGAGGGTCATCAAAGAGAAGTCGCCTATTCTCAGTCCTTGCCCCACAATGGTGGAATGAACTACCCACCCCAGTTAGGACAGCCGAATCACGTCCAATCTTTCGCCGTCGACTAAAGACGCACTTCTTCAACCATTATCTGAATTAAAAAAAAAAAAAAAAAAAAAAATCTAACCCTAACTAACCGTACTGTCATGCACTTGTCCTAATAAACTAACCTACACTGTAGCACTCAACACTTTGATGAACATTGTTGCTCAGCTGATAGAGTTGTGCCCTTCCTGATGGCTTGTCGTACAGAACTTGTAAGTCGCTTTGGATAAAAGCGTCAGCTAAATGACTAAATGTAAATGTAAATGTACTGGATATAAAGGGTTGAGAGTAATACTGGATATAAAGGGGTGAGAGTAATACTGGATATAAAGGGTTGAGAGTAATACTGGATATAAAGGGTTGAGAGTAATACTGGATATAAAGGGTTGAGAGTAATACTGGATATAAAGGGTTGAGAGTAATACTGGATATAAAGGGTTGTTGAGAGTAATACTGGATATAAAGGGTTGTTGAGAGTAATACTGGATATAAAGGGTTGTTGAGAGTAATACTGGATATAAAGGGTTGAGAGTAATACTGGATATAAAGGGTTGTTGAGAGTAATACTGGATATAAAGGGTTGTTGAGAGTAATACTGGATATAAAGGGTTGAGAGTAATACTGGATATAAAGGGTTGAGAGTAATACTGGATATAAAGGGTTGTTGAGAGTAATACTGGATATAAAGGGTTGTTGAGAGTAATACTGGATATAAAGGGTTGTTGAGAGTAATACTGGATATAAAGGGGTGAGAGTAATACTGGATATAAAGGGTTGTTGAGAGTAATACTGGATATAAAGGGTTGAGAGTAATACTGGATATAAAGGGTTGTTGAGAGTAATACTGGATATAAAGGGTTGTTGAGAGTAATACTGGATATAAAGGGTTGTTGAGAGTAATACTGGATATAAAGGGTTGTTGAGAGTAATACTGGATATAAAGGGTTGTTGAGAGTAATACTGGATATAAAGGGTTGAGAGTAATACTGGATATAAAGGGTTGAGAGTAATACTGGATATAAAGGGTTGTTGAGAGTAATACTGGATATAAAGGGTTGAGAGTAATACTGGATATAAAGGGTTGAGAGTAATACTGGATATAAAGGGTTGTTGAGAGTAATACTGGATATAAAGGGTTGTTGAGAGTAATACTGGATATAAAGGGTTGTTGAGAGTAATACTGGATATAAAGGGTTGAGAGTAATACTGGATATAAAGGGTTGAGAGTAATACTGGATATAAAGGGTTGTTGAGAGTAATACTGGATATAAAGGGTTGAGAGTAATACTGGATATAAAGGGTTGTTGAGAGTAATACTGGATATAAAGGGTTGTTGAGAGTAATACTGGATATAAACGAGGCATATTTAGCCAGAATATGTTGCCAGAACATAAAAAGATTATTAAAATAAAAAATTAAATGCGCAAGTAAACCTGTGACCCCAATTTGGGTCGCGACCCGTAGTTTGAGAACCACTGTTCTCTAATTCATTGGCCAAACGACACAGTAGCTGACGCAATTTCTTTATTTTTTTTGTCATCCGTCATCTTTTCGGAAAGTTATTTTTGGCCTGAACCTTCCAGTAATGACTTTCTGAATGAACTCTTCTTCCATAGTTAATATTAAACCACAGGTCGGGGCCAAAGCAGCGTTGGTGTAACTGATCTCCGGTTTAAAACAACATGACCCTCCTAATCATTATGTCACTGGAGGAAAGTCCCACTGCAGGTCGCGCTCCGCATCCCAGCGCCGCCAACATCAACACCACAGAAGAAGATGAAGAAAACAACTCACGCCAAAAAGGTATCTGGAACAGGCACGTGCACAGGACTTTAGAGGGGCAGGTGCTCAACGGCTGAAAAGGGCACTACACCTGTGTTTGTGTTAACCGAGCGTGCAAAGCGCGCAAGCCCAATTTTTAAGGGCTCTTTTCGGGCGGGGGGGCCTTTTTATGCTTTTCGGGGGGTTTTGGTGATCAAATATTAAATATTGAACTATAATAATCAGTGCAGGAGCTCACTTATCCTTGAAAGACACTTTTATCACTGACTTAAAAGGCCCATACATCTCCATAAATGTTCAGGGGGGAGGGAATAAGTGCTTACCCTACAGACCCCAAGAAGTGCTGTATATTCTGTATTGTTTAATATAAATGCATTTTTTATTCCAATCCCGATTTGTATTTTAGATTCCCAAATCCCATCGGACTTGACTTCTTTGTGTCCCTCAGTGAGTGTAATACCAGCATTCAACTGTATGCGCCACAGCGGTTTCTATCATCATCATCATCACCACCCACGCTATGCATAAAATATATAGGTCCGCGGAGAGGCACGCTGAGGAGGCCGTGCAAACTGCAATGGAATATGGGGCATCTCTCTCTCTTTACCTAATATTTTGATTCTATCCTGACATCTTTCAGTTGGAAGGGCGGTCTATATGCGTAACGGTAAAAAATAAAAATAAAAAGGATATATATATGGGCACTTTTTTATGAGGCTCAAAGGGGCAGGTGCTCAAACACCCCTTGGGCTCTATGTGTGCACGTGCCTGATCTGGAATATACTGTACATACAGTTGGACTGAGGCCCGGCGAAAGGCATGGCTGTGAAAGCACAACCGTGATATGCATGACCTAGGTCAACTCCTGAAAAGGGGGTCAATGTCAGACCTTGCAATCAAAAGTTAGGGGGCGCACTGAAATTATGGCAAGGGTTATTAGCCCCCTAACTTTTGATTGCAAAGTCCGACATTGACCCCCTTTTCAGGAGTTGACCTAGAGCCCACCAAGGTCATGCATATCAAGTTTGGTCAATGTCAGACCTTGCAATACACTGTAAGGCACTGTAAGGCTACTGTCCTGCCTCACTTCCAGTGATGAAGCTAAGCTATGCTAACGGAGCGTCTATTCCCAAAGCTAAAATGCACGCACAGAGACAAAAAAGGTATGCATCTTCTTGTCTAACTCCAGGGAAGATGTTAAATAAGCTAATTTCCAAAAAAGTGGAGTTCCCCTTTAAGCATCTTCTTGGCCTGCTGGCCAGCTTAGAGCATCACACGTGAAGAGATGAGGAAAAGCAGTTGGAGCGCGCGAGACAGCGACTCGTCAGATTTTATTAAAACAGAACAAAAAAAACTATTTCTTGATTCAGAACAATTTTATCATGGATGAACAAAACATTCAATGCGAATGGTTGATTTGAATTTCAAGGACTTTTTAAGCACCTTGTAATTTATTTTGCTGTTTTCAAGGAATTCCAGGCCTTGACTTTTTTTTGTAAAAAATCTGTGTACTGCTTTGTGCAAAAATGGCTGCTCATGCATTTTAACCCTTTCACTACCACACAACTTTTTTTTTTAATCTACTTTTTCTCCCCATTTTCTATTTTTCTCCCGTCCCCAATTTCCTATTGTCCAATTCTACCCCCCCCTGTCTCGAACGTTGCTAGACTATGCCTCCCACTGGTGGGCTGCAGTGAGGACCAAGCCTTGCATCACGTGTCCCCTCCGGTACTCGAGGAGGCAGCCGTCGCATCTTTTCACCTGCACAGCGCGATCTCTCAGCGGCGAGGGTCTGCGTGGGAGGGACACGCCGCCCCCGTCGCTTCCTGATTCTGCTGTACAGGCGCACCAACCGACCTGTAGGAGTCGCTGTCCACAACGTCCGATCCCCACCCACCAGCTTCCCACCCCCTAATACTGCCAATTGTGTTAGTATGAACGACCAGCCAAGCTGATAGCACTGCGCCACTTAGCCGCCCCTTCACTACCACACTACAGAAGGTTAACCCTTTCACTACCACACTACAGAAGCCTAACCTTTCACTACCACACTACAGAAGGTTAACCTTTCACTACCACACTACAGAAGGTTAACCCGTTCACTACCACACTACAGAAGGTTAACCTTTCACTACCACACTACAGAAGGTTAACCCGTTCACTACCACACTACAGACGGTTAACGGCAGATCCATAAAACGACCTGCGTGAGTTTACACCACAGAGAGGCTGCTGCCTTGCAAGTGAGTCAGGACACAACAGATAGCATCATGTGTAGAGTCTAGGCTCAATGTGTTCTCATTAGGGATGCTCGATATTGGCTTTTTTACCTATACCGATATTGTCCAACTCTTAATTTCCGATACCGATATCAACCGATACCGATATATGCAGGGTCCCCCCCCCCCCCCAAAAACTGAATAATTTCAGGTAATTAACATTACATATGTCTTGTTGTGGAATTAACATAACATTATGCATACTTTTGACAATAAATAAAATCAGAATTTGTTCTTACTTGCTTGCCTGGGTAAATAAAGGTTATAGAAATGTAAAAAAAAATTTAAAAAAAAAATTTAAACCGCTACCGATATTTTCCAATATCACATTTTAATGCCAATATCGGCCGATAATATCGGTAGGCCGATAATATCGGACATCCCTAGTTCACATGGGTAATTACTCAATACCTACAGTCCTGTGTCTACTGTAGAATCTTACCTACAGTCCTGTGTCTACTGTAGAATCTTACCTACAGTCCTGTGTCTACTGTAGAATCTTACCTACAGTCCTGTGTCTACTGTAGAATCTTACCTACAGTCCTGTGTCTACTGTAGAATCTTACCTACAGTCCTGTGTCTACTGTAGAATCTTACCTACAGTCCTGTGTCTACTGTAGAATCTTACCTACAGTCCTGTGTCTACTGTAGAATCTTACCTACAGTCCTGTGTCTACTGTAGAATCTTACCTACAGTCCTGTGTCTACTGTAGAATCTTACCTACAGTCCTGTCTACTGTAGAATCTTACCTACAGTCCTGTGTCTACTGTAGAATCTTACCTACAGTCCTGTCTACTGTAGAATCTTACCTACAGTCCTGTGTCTACTGTAGAATCTTACCTACAGTCCTGTGTCTCCTGTAGAATCTTACCTACAGTCCTGTGTCTACTGTAGAATCTTACCTACAGTCCTGTGTCTACTGTAGAATCTTACCTACAGTCCTGTGTCTACTGTAGAATCTTACCTACAGTCCTGTGTCTACTGTAGAATCCTCAGCGATATCAACCCAAAAACACAGATTGAGATTAAAACTATGTAATTTTGTCTTGGAAAGAAATATTGCTTCTTTAGCTAAATCACAGATTTGGGCCAGAGTTGGACTGAACAATAGAAAGACCTCGGGCGCGACCAGTGTTACATTTTTGTACATTTTCCCTTATCCTCCATGTTTAAACAAGATGCAGTTACCTCTTACGGCCACAGGGGGGGCACAGTGCAGCTTTAACACTTTCACTACCACACTACCAAAGGGTTAACCCTTCCACCGCGACAATACAAAAAGAAGGTTAACCCTTTCACTGCCACACGACAAAGGGTTAACCCTTTCACTACCACACGGTTAACCCTTTCACTGCGACAATACAGACATAAGGTTAACCCTTTCACTGCCACACAACACAGGGTTAACCCTTTCACTACCACACTACCAAAGGATTAACCCTTTCACTGCGACAATACAGAAGGTTAACCCTTTCACTGCCACACGACAAAGGGTTAAAGTAGCGATGTGGTTTTATTAAGTTTGCAATTCTTTGATCCAAGATTTGTCTCTGCGCGTTGAGAGATCCATAGCGGTAAATGTTTACACTGGTCTGGCGGCTGTGCTCTGGTCGTAAGGTGGTCGCTGGCTGGTCTATGTGACGTGAGCAAGGGTTTGATTCCGCCAACTGAGTCAATAGTCAAATCAATAGCATCAATTGTAAAACACTGTATTCATTGACATAAACCTCCATCCAGAGTCACGATACATCACGGGAGATATGTGTTGAGATATGTCTTGCATAACAAGCAGCTTGATAGAATATCAGGAGGGCCGAGAAAACATGCACAGAGCACAGCAGACAAAAGGACCCACGTCAGCAGAAACATTCCATCAATTAACAGCAGCAACCGTACAGACAAGCCTTTCATTAATTATTACCCATGCATATAGAGCAGAGGTGGGGGGTTCTCCAAGCCCATTTGAACATACGTGTGCCATGTGTGGACCAAAAAGAAACAGGCTTAGGACCAACATTGGGTCGAGGGACCTCATTTAAGAACTAATACAGTTATGATAGTACCTTTTTGGACTTTGCGTCAACATTAACAGCTGCAACTTCAGTAATACAGTATTGCTAAAGTATTCCCTACAGCACATACAGTAATGATGAAGTTATGTAACACATACACTAATGATAAAGTATTATCTGTAACACACACAGTAATGATAAAGTTATATCTGTAACACATAATGATAAAGTATTATCTGTAACACATACAGTAATGATAAAGTGTTCTCTATTGCACATTAGAGCACTGCTGCATTGCCTGTATAGCACACACAGAGTTGTGTTCAAATTGCCTCTATAGGGAGGTGTAGTGGTTACTTCCTGGTCTATAGGGAGGTGTAGTGGTTACTTCCTGGTCTATAGGGAGGTGTAGTGGTTACTTCCTTGTCTATAGGGAGGTGTAGTGGTTACTTCCTGGTCTATAGGGAGGTGTAGCGGTTACTTCCTGGTCTATAGGGAGGTGTAGTGGTTACTTCCTGGTCTATAGGGAGGTGTAGTGGTTACTTCCTGGTCTATAGGGAGGTGTAGTGGTTACTTCCTGGTCTATAGGGAGGTGTAGCGGTTACTTCCTGGTCTATAGGGGGGTGTAGCGGTTACTTCCTGGTCTATAGGGAGGTGTAGTGGTTACTTCCTGGTCTATAGGGAGGTGTAGCGGTTACTTCCTGGGCCCTATTCCCCGTACCTGGTTCAACTAAGTCGATCAAGAGTCCCATTATCCAGATTCAATTAACCCGATGTTTGAAGCCGGGATTTTCCTGTTCCTCGAAGGTGGATTCAGTCTCGTTAACTCGAACCAGACTTGAGACCCAGGATAAGTGCGCACGGCCGCTTCAGTTGAAAAGCCAGCACGTATCGATAGCAGAGATCCTGATTTTCTAACGGCATTGATTGATTAATTGATTTAAAACTTTATTAACAGATTGCAGTACGGCTCAATAGCCTCGCCGACAAGTTAAATGCATAATCTATAGGCTAATTTTAAATCCCTCATTACCCCAATCAATCAGATTATATTTCTTTAAACGTGCCTGCTGGCAGTAGGTTTATGGATTGAATAATCAAATGAGATCTTGCTAGCGAAAATAATTAGTTCAACTGTTTCAGAATAAGGATACGGCTCTCTTATCCATTGATTGATGTATGGTGGATGTTTTACTCATCTGCACTGTGGTGTGACAGTTTGTCCTTTTGCCTTTCACGCGGACGACCCGCGTTCGAATCCCCCTTCTTCTAGTCTTTTTCTTCTTTTTGCAATGTAAATACATCAATTTGGTGCACGTTGAGAGCTATATAAAGAATGACATCCTCAATGCATGTAGATTTATAATATTTTAACTTAAAACTAGGCTACTTTTGCGTATAATCATTAATATTATATTCCAAAAAAATTATATTGGAAACGCCGGGTTTCGAACTCCGGTCGCCCGGTTGCCAAGATTGAGCACTACCGCTGTGCCACTGTGCCAGACGGGATATATTCATTGTTTATCCATTAATGGACGAGAGACCCGTGTTTAGAATATTTTTCTTTTGAATGAAGTTTTATCTCTTTATTCTCAAATGCATTAATGTGACGTCAACGGCTCATTCAATTTCTCAAATCCGTCAAACAGCGCATCTCATCAGACATTTTAATCCCAGTTACAATATCACACAAAAACCACAATCCACGCATAGACACTTCAATTTTATGCTTGAATGAAACACAATCCGGGCGCTCCGTTAAGCAAATCTACAGCGGAGAATATATGAAACTAATCAGAGCCAAACGGCCGTTTCATTCATTAAAAATATCCCCGTGGGATTCACATTTGCAATGCGCCGTTATTAAAATAACCACATGCAGCGTGTATCGCGACTCCGAGCGCCGTATATGACGTGCATTATTTTATTTAGGACAAAGTAAATCTATAGGCTCAATATGATTTATTATCAGCATTTAGTTCTATTATTATACATTTCAAAAGCCCCCTCTAGGAAAACGAAGCACAGAGACATAATTCAGAATGGTATAAATGGGATCTCTAGACTGTGAGAATCGTGTTCCACCCTCTGTCCAACGCAATGTATTGCCCATTTCTAAATCGTCTAGTTTAAAACAAATAAAGCATTAACATTTGCATGGTGTACTTTTCTGTGCTTATTCATCCAGAATCTATAGCTCAACATGAAAAGATTCGCAATTAATCATAAAAAAAAATCGCCAAATTTTATTTCAACCAAAATTGCTTAAAAAAATAATGTTAGTGATAGAAGGGAACTCATTTTATGCGAAACTGGAAAGCTTTTCAATTTCCATGCGGCAGAATTGTTAAAATAGCCGATAATCCATTTTCCCAATGATGAATCCCTATACGGGTGGAACAACCAGTGACGTCAGACTACACCTCCCTATAGGGTGAGATACCCAAAGTATAGTTGTAACACATAATAATTCAGAACTTTCCTGTAGAACACATACAAAGCATTTCACTAAGGCCTAACAAAATTAATAGTTGGTTTCAGGTTGCCGACCGACCCTGCCGATTTAGGTGCGACCCAATATATTTTATGAGTTTTTAGAAAAAATTATATATATTTTTTTTTTTTAATAAAGTTTCATAGAAATCTTAGTCAAACATTTAGTATTATGGATATTAAACATGCTGGCAGAGTACATGCATCCATGTTGTTGTGAACATTTTAATTAAATAAAGAAATTCCCTATCCATAGTTGCCGTGGGAAAGAATAAAATAAAAAAATAAAATAAAATAAATTCCCTACCTACCCATGGCCAAACTGACAACCAACCTGAAACCAACTATTAATTTTGTTAGGCCTAAGCATTAACCTTTCACTACCACACTACAGAAGGTTAACCTTTCACTACCACACTATAGAAGATTAACCTTTCACTACCACACTACAGAAGGTTAACCTTTCACTACCACACTACAGAAGGTTAACCTTTCACTACCACACTATAGAAGATTAACCTTTCACTACCACACTACAGAAGGTTAACCTTTCACTACCACACTACAGAAGGTTAACCTTTCACTACCACACTACAGAAGGTTAACCTTTCACTACCACACTACAGAAGGTTAACCTTTCACTACCACACTACAGAAGGTTAACCCTTTCACTACCACACTACAGAAGGTTAACCTTTCACTACCACACTACAGAAGGTTAACCCTTTCACTACCACACTACAGAAGGTTAACCTTTCACTACCACACTACAGAAGGTTAACCTTTCACTACCACACTACAGAAGGTTAACCTTTCACTACCACACTACAGAAGGTTAACTCTTTCACTACCACACTACAGAAGGTTAACCTTTCACTACCACACTACAGAAGGTTAACCTTTCACTACCACACTACAGAAGGTTAACTCTTTCACTACCACACTACAGAAGGTTAACCTTTCACTACCACACTACAGAAGGTTAACCTTTCACTACCACACTACAGAAGGTTAACCTTTCACTAACACACTATAGAAGATTAACCTTTCACTACCACACTACAGAAGGTTAACCTTTCACTACCACACTACAGAAGGTTAACCCTTTCACTACCACACTACAGAAGGTTAACCTTTCACTACCACACTACAGAAGGTTAACCTTTCACTGCCACACTACAGAAGGTTAACCTTTCACTACCACACTACAGAAGGTTAACCTTTCACTACCACACTACAGAAGGTTAACCTTTCACGACCACACTACAGAAGGTTAACCTTTCACTACCACGCTAACTTACTAACAATATACGTAATTCATTTTACACCATCGACAAGACGAGATCAAATGCAGACGCAGTTGTTCTGTTGCCCCTCTGGCGTCGGCAGGTGTGTGGACTTGATTGCACCTGATGCAGTGCAGCTGTGCATAATGACAAAGCTTAGCTTCCGTGACTGCGATCAAAATGCTTGATTGTGATTGGTCAACAGCGCTCTGTTGCCCCTAGCAGCGGTCATTAGTGCGCGTTGCCCGTAGCAGCGGTGAATTATCGAGAAATAATGGACCGCCGCTAGGGGCAACGGAGCGCTATTGACCAATCACAATCAAGCATTTTGGCGAATGTAAAAAAACGCCATGCAATAAAGAAGGTTAACCCTTCCACCACCACACTACTGCACTGAAACACATGGCGGTGACGCGCTCACCTTGTTGGAGGCCATGTCACTGACGGAGCGGTACGTCTGGATGGTCTCCAGCTGGTCCAGACACCAGTCCAGCTCCTCCATGGTCTCCGTCGCCAGCTTCTGGTACGACTCGTCTGCGGACAGAACCACAGGCATGGAGGTCAGAGGTCAGGCCCCAGAGAGGAGGAGGAGGTCAGGGGTCAGAGAGACACATGGAGGTCAGGGGTCAGTGTCTCTCTCTATTCCTAACTCATTCTCAGTGTCTCTCTCTCTTCCTAACTCATTCTCAGTGTCTCTCTCTCTCTCTTCCCAACTCATTGTCAGTGTCTCTCTCTCTCTTCCTAACTCATTCTCAGTGTCTCTCTCTCTTCCTAACTCATTCTCAGTGTCTCTCTCTCTTCCTAACTCATTCTCAGTGTCTCTCTCTCTCTCTTCCCAACTCATTGTCAGTGTCTCTCTCTCTCTCTTCCCAACTCATTGTCAGTGTCTCTCTCTCTCTCTTCCCAACTCATTGTCAGTGTCTCTCTCTCTCTCTTCCTAACTCATTCTCAGTGTCTCTCTCTCTTCCCAACTCATTCTCAGTGTCTCTCTCTCTCTCTTCCCAACTCATTGTCAGTGTCTCTCTCTCTCTTCCTAACTCATTCTCAGTGTCTCTCTCTCTTCCTAACTCATTCTCAGTCTCTCTCTCTCTCTTCCCAACTCATTGTCAGTGTCTCTCTCTCTCTTCCTAACTCATTCTCAGTGTCTCTCTCTCTTCCTAACTCATTCTCAGTGTCTCTCTCTCTCTTCCTAACTCATTCTCAGTGTCTCTCTCTCTTCCTAACTCATTCTCAGTGTCTCTCTCTCTTCATAACTCATTCTCAGTGTCTCTCTCTCTTCCTAACTCATTATCAGTGTCTCTCTCTCTTCCTAACTCATTCTCAGTGTCTCTCTCTCTCTTCCTAACTCATTCTCAGTGTCTCTCTCTCTTCCTAACTCATTCTTCAAGTTTCAAGTTTCTTTATTAGTTGTCATACAGAAGTACAGAATACTTTTATACAAAATGCTTCTTTCTGTTACGCTCCAGAGACTGTGCAAGACAAAAATAGATAAGTATAAAATAGGTATAGCAAGTGTAAAATAGAAGTCAAGTACGTCGACAAAAGTGTTCAATATATACATATATACAATGCAGAGTAGAAAAGTAACTGAGTTACAATACAATATATTATACTATACAGTACAAAGCAGAAATGGGATGAGGTACAATTTAGGTACAATTTACAGTAAGGTGTAATGAGGTATGGGTTGTAGTGCAAATTCTTTACCAATAAATATAAAGTGTGTTTAGGTGTTCTAAAGTGTGGAGAGTGCTGCAGTGAGTTGTTTGTTTAAAGTGAGTGTGTGCGTGTGGATGTGTGTGCTGTGTGCATTTGATGGTTGTTGCATAGTGTAATTGTCATTTAGCATTCTGATGGCCTGGGGATAGAAGCTTCTTCTGAGTCTCTCTGTACTGGCCATGAGACTCCGGTATCGCTTGCCTGACCGCAGCAGTTCAAAGAGGCAGTTATTTGGGTGGCTGGAGTCTTTGATTATTCTCTTAGCCTTACCCATGCACCGCTTGTTGTAAATGTCCTGGAGAGTGGGAAGCCCACCTCCAATTGTGCGTTCGGCTGAATGGGCCACTCTCTGTAGTCTGCTACGGTCTTGTGTCTAGTTTAGTTAGGATGTCTATTTTCTCCCATCTCTGCTTTTCCGCAGCACTACAAACATGGGAACTCTCTAACCTCTGTCCCCCCCCCTCCCCCCATCTCTCTGAGTGCCTGCTGTCCAAGGTGGTGGATGTCTCGGGGTCTTGGCCAAGATTGCAGAGACTGCTCTACGTGCACCACCGAGGCCATGGATCAGCTCCTTACAGTCTTCTGTCCGTGGTCCGTCAACATGGTTTCATTGCTGGGTTAAGTACTTCTATTCTATTCACATAATATGCTTACTTCATATATCTACTCTATTCACACATATGCTTACCACTTGTATCTACTGCTATGTCCGCCCATTATAATCACGCGAGCTGTCTAACACCTGTCCCGTCTCCCTGTCTCCCTGTGAGTTGCTGTCCCGGAGTGTTGACCGGAGTGTCGGACGTCCCGCGATGATGACCGGGAGGATGCGACCCTCTCTGCGTGCCCCCCTGTCTCCCTGTCTCCGGCGGTCTCGTAGTGGTGACCGGAGTGCTGGACGTCCCGTGATGATGACCGGGAGGATGCGACCCTATCTGCGCCGCCCCCTATCTCCCTGTCTCCGGCTGTCTCGGAGCGATGACCGGAGTGTTGAACGTCCTGTGATTAAGACGGGGAGGACGCGACCCTCTTTGCGCCGCCCCTGTGCCTCAAATAGATTCGCTATCAGCTCTATCTTTAATCTCTCAAAAATGTTCAGTTGCTATTGCATGCACTCATCTGTGTTTCACTACACACTTGAGTGCATGGTTACCTGTTAGTCTGCAACACTACTATCACCGACATCTAAGAAGGGAGATCCCCCCTTGAATGGCCCTTCTAAGATTTCTTTCCTCCACATTGCCTGTGGAGCATTTTTTCCCTATTGTTAGGTTTTAGTGAGTTTTTCCTTACCTTCGCGTGGGGTATGTCTGGGAGTGCTTGCATTCTATTATTTATTTGCATTTATTTTCAATTTGTTGGACCTTATGGTGTTCTTGTTCTGTTCTTGACTTATTGTTATGTTTCTTCTTGACTTGTTTAAAGAAGACGTGTCCGGCCCATGGGGACATTAACGTGTGTTGTCGGGCCTTACAAATAAATTTGATTTGATTTGTGTGGTGCTATTCCCAAACCAGGAGGTGATATTGCCAGTCAGGATGCTCTCTATTGTGCATGAGTAGAAGTTCTTAAGGATCTTCTGACTGACTTGGAACTTCCTTAGGCGCCTGAGGAAGTAGAAGCGTTGCCGTGCCTTCTTCACAACACTGTCAATGTTGTGGTTCTCAGTGTCTCTCTCTCTTCCTAACAGAGGGGGGGGGGGGTAACAGAGGGGCACAGCCTCAGAGGGGGGGGGGGGGTACCAGAGGGGCACAGCCTCAGAGGGGGGGGGGGGTAACAGAGGGGCACAGCCTCAGAGGGGGGGGGGTAACAGAGGGGCACAGCCTCAGAGGGGGGGGGGGTAACAGAGGGGCACAGCCTCAGAGGGGGGGGGGGTAACAGAGGGGCACAGCCTCAGAGGGGGGGGGGGTAACAGAGGGGCACAGCCTCAGAGGGGGGGGGGGGGGGTAACAGAGGGGGGGGGGGTAACAGAGGGGGCACAGCCTCAGAGGGGGGGGGGTAACAGAGGGGGGGGGGGTAACAGAGGGGGCACAGCCTCAGAGGGGGGGGGGTAACAGAGGGGGGGGGGTAACAGAGGGGCACAGCCTCAGAGGGGGGGGGGGGTAACAGAGGGGGGGGGTAACAGAGGGGGCACAGCCTCAGAGGGGGGGGGGGGTAACAGAGGGGCACAGCCTCAGAGGGGGGGGGGTAACAGAGGGGGGGGGTAACAGAGGGGGGGGGTAACAGAGGGGCACAGCCTCAGAGGGGGGGTAACAGAGGGGGGGGGGTAACAGAGGGGGGGGGGGGGTAACAGAGGGGGGGGGTAACAGAGGGGCACAGCCTCAGAGGGGGGGGGGGGGGGTAACAGAGGGGGGGGGGGGTAACAGAGGGGCACAGCCTCAGAGGGGGGGGGGGTAACAGAGGGGGGGGGGTAACAGAGGGGGGGGGGTAACAGAGGGGCACAGCCTCAGAGGGGGGGGGGGGGGGTAACAGAGGGGGGGGGGGTAACAGAGGGGGGGGGGGGGGTAACAGAGGGGCACAGCCTCCGAGGGGGGGGGGGTAACAGAGGGGGGGGGGTAACAGAGGGGGGGGGGTAACAGAGGGGCACAGCCTCAGAGGGGGGGGGGGGTAACAGAGGGGGGGGGGTAACAGAGGGGGGGGGTAACAGAGGGGCACAGCCTCAGAGGGGGGGGGGGGTAACAGAGGGGGGGGGGGTAACATAGGGGCACAGCCTCAGAGGGGGGGGGGGGGGTAACAGAGGGGGGGGGGTAACAGAGGGGGCACAGCCTCAGAGGGGGGGGGGTAAGAGAGGGGGGGGGGGGGGTAACAGAGGGGGCACAGCCTCAGAGGGGGGGGGGGGTAACAGAGGGGGCACAGCCTCAGAGGGGGGGGGGGGTAACAGAGGGGGCACAGCCTCAGAGGGGGGGGGGGGGTAACAGAGGGGGGGGGGTAACAGAGGAGGGGGGTAACAGAGGAGCACAGCCTCAGAGGGGGGGGGGGGTAACAGAGGGGGGGGGGGTAACAGAGGGGGCACAGCCTCAGAGGGGGGGGGGGGGTAACAGAGGGGGGGGGGTAACAGAGGGGCACAGCCTCAGAGGGGGGGGGGTAACAGAGGGGGGGGGGTAACAGAGGGGGCACAGCCTCAGAGGGGGGGGGGGTAACAGAGGGGGGGGGGGTAACAGAGGGGGCACAGCCTCAGAGGGGGGGGGGTAACAGAGGGGGCACAGCCTCAGAGGGGGGGGGGGTAACAGAGGGGGGG